>NC_031769.1:107760760-107960131 GCF_001522545.3 Parus major
GAATAGAATAGAATAGAATAGAATAGAATAGAATAGAATAGAATAGAATAGAATAGAATAGAATAGAATAGAATAGAATAGAATAGAATAGAGCAGAACAGAACAGAACAGTTTGGTTGGAAGAGACCTACAATGATCATCTGGTCCAACTTCCTGACCACCTCAAGGCTGACCAAAAGATAAAGTGTGCTGTTAAGGTCATTGTCCAAATGTCTCTAAAACAGTCAGATCTGGGACATCAACCACCTCCCCAGAAATCCTATTCCAGTGTTTGACCACCCTCTCAGTAAAGAAATGCTTTCTGACATCCAGTCTGAACCTTCCCTGGAGTAGCTTTGAACATTATCTTACAGTATTATAAACTCTTGAAGTGTTGTACTATATGTTTAATATTTCATTTAATTATGGTCAACAAAGATAGTTTATTCCCATCCAAGAAACTACTCTTAGGCAATAGTTAATTACAAGTAAGATTTTGGTAACACATTTTATATGAACAATACTGGCTATTTTTGGCCTTATTTTTAGTGCAATTACCCAGGATAATGCATAAAGAACAATTCTGAGCCAACCAGGTGCACTGGTCTGCACTCTTACTTTATAATCATGATCATGTTGTATGTCATTGGTCACAGTAGCCTTTCAGGCAAGAAATGCTTTAATGAATAAAAAGGAAGTTGTCTCCAGAAAAATTTAACTATATTTCCAGCACTCCAAAATGTCTTGATTCACACAAAAAAAGCCTCTAGAATAAACAGCTGTAGATTAGACAGTCTTTTTTTTTTTTTCCCTGTGGAAAGTGTGCAGAAAATAATTACAGTCCTAGACATTTGTAATATGAAATATATAATTGCTACTTCTCACTTTATAAATGACTCTACAAGGAAAGACAGAGGAGAAAGTAATGGAGTAGAGAGTAACTACTTAATGGCACATTCAGCAAGCAACTGTAAGCACAGTGGGCCTTGTTTCTTAATTGTTTGCTCCTTTTTTCATCTGCATAATACTGTTGATCTTTTTGAAACAGGTCTTGGTAATACTGATAGTAATAATGTGAAACAAGCCTACTCAAGGCAAAATATTAATATGCATGATGGAACACACTGGATTGCATGCCAGTTAAGTAGAAAGTAACTTGTCAAGACTATTTTTGTGTGTTTTCTTGGACTGTATTATTCAGCCAAACCTAAGCAACAGGCAGTATCTTGTTCTGTATTTAAAGTCTGCATGCCATAAGCTTCTGCAAAATCTCTGTAGCTCTCCAAGCTTGCTCATACATTACTTTGTTATTTACCATATTTACATGATATCAAACCACATGAAACCTAAAGAAGACAACTTGTCCTTTTCACTGTTTGTGTTTTCCTTGTGTGTGTAACGCTTTTATATAATCATTCCCCCAAAGATCTTACAAAATCCAGCTTAGATCTGAAACACTTGGCTGTCCTCTGTGCAGTCCAATGAAATCCAAGAGGAGTGATTTAGTGATCCAAATCTACCTACAGGTAGTTTGCTGATCCTTATTTTTTTTTTCTTCAAAAATCCAAATGAAAACAATATACATAAAATGTATTCCGCCTTCAGAAAACTATAAAGACTGAAAACATTTTTCCACTGTCTTTTCCTTCCTTTTTTTTTTTTTTTTTGATGTTCAGATGCATTGCACTTCTAAACAAGGCTAATAGGTACTGAAAAGAGCAAGGAAAGCTCTGATCCCTGTGTAGTGGAATGCTATGAAACCCAAGCTGCAACATATGTGTCGTTGTACAAATGTTAGCAGCAATTTATTAACATGATTTCCACATGCTCAGGTACTCCCACATTCAACTCACATCAGCAGATGAAAACATAAAATATACACTGAAGTTTACTACTAGAAAACTTCTGTCTACGGAAACAAATTCTTTTTTGTGTCACAACAGTAAGTTTGGTTTTAATATAATTCAGCAATACATGTAGTTTTAAAATTGTGAAAAAGGTAGTAATTTGACCCAAGTTACATAAAAAATATTCTGCTTTTGCATAAAAAATAAAATAAAATTACCAATAAGAGATGGACAATGGCAATCTAAGCAACAAATATGCAGAATAGGTTCTAATTTTTTGAGTATCACAAGCTAAATTGGATCCAAGGCTTTCAATTACTGAAGAAAAAGGTTGTAGGCAGTAGGAACAACAAAATTATCATTATCCTGGTAACTCTGATATATAAACAGAAGCTCTGTTAGTAAGACATAGGACACAACTTTCTGACTTCCTGATCTCTGATAAGACTGTGGGGTGTTTGTAAAGTACCTACACGAGAGATTGATCAAAGGCCTGTGAAACTTGGCCTGTGATAACAGCTTGACAGAACTTGTGTTGCTTAGTCCAAAGAAAAGGAGACCTGGAGGAGGAATCATTACCTGCTCAAAACTTCTGCAGGAAGAGGAGAGTAGAAGAGGAGGAAGGCAATTTCAGGACAAGTGAAACTAAGAGGATCTGTGGGAGTCTCTATACAAAGGCAAAGTGGTCTAATACAAAACAGAGAAAGATGTTTTTTCATATTTGTAAGTATCTCCCAGCCCCTCAACATGGGCAATGCTCCTGCCCAGCTTTCTTTCCCTACCTTCACCTTGTTGGACCATCCCTCCCATCCCTCCCTAATTGCCAGAGAGGTGGAGCTCTCCAAGGGTACCACTGGCCCCCCTAGACATGGAAACAGCTTCCTACTTCTAGTCACTTGTCCTTGCCTTTGCTCAGCCAGGCAGCAAAATTGTCTCTTGGGATACTAGAAAGAAACTGGTTATTATTCCACAGGTTTTACAGGTGGTTGGATTCCTCTGCCATTTCTATCTTCACTCACACGGTTTTTCTTAAATTAAATCATTAAAAAGAGTAAAAACAATGCTGTTACACCTGAGGTGCAGTACTTCCACAACAGAAGTTGCAGACAAATGATAGAGGAAAAGGCAATATTTGAAAACTTGCACTGTAACGTATTTGTTTCAGATTCAGAAGGGGAAATATTTGAAGGTGAGACTGCATTTGTGTATTTACACCATTAAGGGTCTTCCCTTTCTGTTGAAAGTAACTGACCTGTATCTCTCTCAGGTTTCTCTCAAGACAAAGCAATTAACACCTGACAGCATCCTCCCTTTCTTTTCTGGATCCAGGCAAATTTCTACTAAAGTCACAAGAAAAAATCCCTCTGATTTGAGCATGAAGTTAAATTGGGCTTTCTTGGCTTTGTGGTGTAGTCTTGGACAAGACACAAACCCTCTGTCCCATAATTAATTTAACTGCATGCTGCCTTTCAATACTTTAACAAGCCAGGCCATTAGTGCATTTGGGGTGTGCAGTTCTTTCATGCTGCATTTCAAACGATTCAAAGTAAAATCTTATTTTAGGTAACTATATAAAATTATAAACCTGTGATCATCAGATGTTAGAAGCAGATAAGGTCTGTAGGATACACAAGGATATTCCAGAGTTGTTGGGGTTTTTTACTATATTACCTGGAAAATGGAGAATATATGATAGGTACAGGCTAAAAAACAATGCAAATACAAGTTTTCATTACATTTACATTTTTTTTCCTTTATAATAGCTTTAAACTTTATCATACATGGGTGCCATAAATGCTGCTTTACATTAAATTTCTAAAAACAAAGTAAGGAAGGGTTAATTCTACTTTTGACAAAAGAAAAAATACCTACCATAAGCTAAAGGCCCTTTCTTCTGACATTCACTAAGTTTTAGACAGAGAAGTTCCAATTTCTAAGAAGATTTATAGGAAAAATAAGTAATTATATATTTATGTATCTACGTGTATATATATATATGCACAATTTTTATTTCAGCTGAAAGACAGTTTAAGGTACAGAGAAAGAATTGAGACAATATTTGCTTATAAACACAAGTTGAAGCTATATCCTACAAAGATCTTATTAATCAGATCAAATAGAATCATTCTTGATGACCAAAAAGTATCTAATTGTTTTTACAGTGTGGGCCAGGTCTGTTTGGTTAGGAGCATGGAAGAAAATTGGTTAAGGAAATATTTAATCCTTGTTTCCAGACACCCAAGGTGAGTATCACAACCAATCCCCGAAATTTAGGTAATGCGGGGAATTGTCTGAGACTCATCTGACTAAATTAATGTTTACTACGGCAAAACAAACATATGAGCTTTGGCTCTTTTATAGTCAGGAGAGATCTGGCCAATAGTTGATGGATATGTCTCATCCTAAACTCAGTCTCTACATTTGGTCAGGTTGGTATCTCACTATGTGGCACTGATTGTATTTATTCTACTTTGATTGACTACAAATGGGGTCTGGGTGACCCTGGGTTACCTGTGTGACTAGCTCAGATGTAGACATCTACACCTCAGACATCAAAAGTTGCACAAATGAATATCGGTCTTTTGATACTGTCAGCAGTCTTTTTGTAAGGTTCACTCTTATATCAAACAGAACTAGTACCAGTGCAAGAGCAAGGCACAATTTAAAATTGCCAATTGATTAGGTTATTTCTTGAAATAGGAAAGGCTTTGGGACAAATCTTTATTCTTAATAATTCAAAACAAGGAATGAAATCATCAAATTTTACATTTTATTAAAGTCTACTAACTATGGGGCTACCATGGTTACTATACTGATGTGAATGACCTTTAAAAAAATTTGAAGGATCCCGTTTTCATTCCAGTGTGGTACAAGACTAATTTGAAAAGCTCTAATAGTACAAAGAGATGGAAAAAATGTGTTTTGTGCATTTCAGTTCCACACCATTTTTTCACTCCAGTGTGTGCCTCCAAGGCATAATTGAACATCTGACCCTTTTGATCCATCTGGTAGAATATATACACAGAGTGGGACTAATTTAAAAGGGATTTTGATTGACTGTAATTTACACATTCATATAGCTTTTTGCTGTCTGCTTAACATGCCACGCCCTTACCCAGTCCCTTGGCACACTAATTAAACCAGCCTTAGATTGCCCTAGAATTTCTTACCCTTAGACAACAAAGGATAAATTCAAAGATGGACTATCAGATGAACAAGGAATTCAGTGGGGATATAAAGTGGTTTACATGCCTGGCAAATTAGTTAAACTGAGATTACCACCAGAATTATTTCATTTTACAACTGCAATTACCTTAAATTTGCACAAAACTTAATTCCTGAAGGTGGCAGCATCCTGGCTAAACCCATATGCAGTCTTCAATGCATGCAAAACCCTAGAACACGACCGTGAAATTTTAAATGTTAATTTAACAGTAGTGTCACATATGACCTTTTAACACATATAACTGGGAGTATGCTCTGTGCTAGCAGTTGGTTCAAGTATTTCCTATGTTTTTCTCTTGAGCTGCAAAACTTAAAAAGAACATTTTTTCCTTTAGATGTCTTTCAGCATTTCATGCTACTGGTCTTCATTAACTACTGTAAGCATTGCATACAAGAAATTATGGATTTGGAATATTTTTGCCTGATTCTTTGTTTTGCAAAGGTTATTTTACATAACAAAGGCACTGTAAAAGGAGACACAACACAGAAGTTTTGCCTTCTCTGCACACTTTAAAACTCTTCATAATGTGAAATGAACACTGTGAGGAGTCTATTTGTCTGCAAGGGGATTTGTTTATTTTTGCTGGGTTTTTTCCTCCACTTTATTTCTTGTAGTTACTACCTATTCCTGGGTAGACTCACTGGTTATAGAAAAAGATAAAACTTTCATCCACCTGTGTCCCTATACATACAGAGGCATGAATCAACCATATTTATTACATAAGCATATTTTTCAAAACTGCCTTTAGTTACAAGCACTTGAGCTCATACTGAAATTGGTGGGGAAAGGCTCCATTAAGCTTTAAGATCATGAGATAAACCTTTTCTTTGGCTAGACTCATGTCAGAAAAAGCAGAGAAGAGTTACAGGTTGTTATTGCAAAGTCCCTGGATCAGCCAGAGGGAATTTCACTCTGTCCCCAGAGGAAGGCAAGCTCTACTTCATCCTCATCTACTCAGAAAAAAGCAGGCTTTTCAGAGGGGGTGAGTCCAGCCTTTCACGCTTGGGTAAGCAGGGAAAACCACCCCATGCAGGATGGCATTGCTATGACAAGATAAAGCAATATGTGGGCACATTCCCTTGTTCTTCCTCTTGGAAGAATTTACATCATTCCTCTGTAACGGCTACACCTAAAGGTTGCAAATTACCCCCTAGTTCTTCTTGGCCACTTTCTGGTGTGCAAAGCATATTTTCCAGTCTGACAGGACCTTCTGCTTGCTGTAGCACAGGCTTTTGGTTGTCAGGTTCCTGGAGAAGAAACCTTCAGATCACTGCTCTGTATTTGAGTTTCTACTCCAGGAACCTGACAGCTGAAGAGAGTGGCCTGGATTCCCTGTACCTCTCCCAGTGTGTGCTTTCTCAGAGGCACCCAGCAGCCATCCAGCTCCATAAAGCACTTACTGTTTAACTAGAAGAAAAAAGCACTTAGGAGAAAACATCTTAAAAAATGTTGAAATAGTATGAATAATACTTTGCTTACCTGCTTGTCACATTTTTTCCACACCAAAATCCTTTTGAGGGTTTGTCTGTGTCTTGCTCAGTCTTACATCTCTCAGTGATGAGATGGGTAAAATGCCTTTTCTGTCATGTCAGAATGGAGATTCACCACATTTTCAGCCTCTCCATCTTCTTACACTTCCCAAACCTGACCAAACTAGTCTAAGCTAGTCCTACAAGGCAATACTTCAAAAGGGTTTTTTCTGCTTAATTTTAGTATTGTAATTTACCCTCATTATTTTTAGTTCCTACCACAAACATTCCTTGCGTTAACAGATAAAGCAGGAAGACTTTAACCATCAGCTCTGTAAAAATGTGTATATAACCTCAGTAAAGTCAGGACAATTGCTATTGAATGTGCTCTGCTCCTATATCAGCTGCAAAATTAGCAAGATGAAATGACACTGGTGCTGATGGCTTGCTATTTGTGCTGGGAAGTTTCTGATGCAGGATTTCACTACAAAAAATTTTATCAGTTCTCACTGGCAAAAGAATGCAGCTGTCAGAGGTCCACTGCATTGCCCCTGGTCCCAGCCAAGGTAGAATTCTGCCAAGGCAGAATTAGCTCATCCCTCGTGTGGTTGCAGGACTGTCAGTATTATACCTGTGGTTTTGTTTTCACCTCGGCCACTTTGCCCTCCAGACGTGCTTGGAGACTGAGATATGAAGACAACATGTCGGAATGTGTAGCAAAGAAAACTGGAGTAGCTGAGAGGCATTACCTCAGCTGATGGCAAGTGTTACTGACCTGCCATTCTCAGTAATCATCCAGATAAAAATAATTATTTCAAGGAGAAAATAGCATATATAACAAATAGCAAAATTAAACTGAATGGAAGTGAGGCCTGTGACTTCCTTCTGTTTCTGAATTAAGCTTAGACTTGTAGAAGTGCCCTTAGTGCAGCAGGGAGTATAAACTGGGCTGTGCCCAGACAGAGCAGGGTCAATTGCTAGAACAAAATCCTTCCTCTGCACCCTTCTGCAGGGGCAGCTTCTCTGTGTCCTGCCTCCGTGTCCACTCATGCCTGGGGACTGTCACACAAAGAAGGGGGAAGCCCCGCTCTTTACTTCTTCCACTCCTTTCTCACTAAAGAGCAATTCTTTCAGAAATCTGTTTTCCCTCTACCTTGAGCTTTCACCAAGACTGCAAGTAGATAAGCCATAAATACTTTACAGACCATTCAGATCTAGCTGAGTGATACAAAAGTTCAAAGTTTGTCCAGTTACTTGCTTAAAAGCCTTTCCAACAATCAATTTAAATCCTTGTATTTTTGAATTAATTTAAAGTTTTGCCTGTTTCACATGCCAGATGAAACTCTGCCACTGCACATGATATGGCTGAGGTGGCTTAGTTTTCTTCATGGTGGCTGGTATGGGGTTTTGTTTTGGATTTGTGCTCATCATATTTTGATGAGTGAAAGATAATCTGATTTATTGTTTAAGTTAACACAATTGTACAATGAAGCTTCTCCAGCATTCACAGGTTAAAAGACATCCAAGGCTGTTTTAAAAAAATAGTAAACAGAAGCGTACATGATCTCTTAGGGACACAAAGAAAGCTTTACCTATACACCTGGTTGCTGCATCTACAAAAAATATTCACAGTATTTTTATGACAATGTGAAAGCAGCTGGAATTTATCACAGAGCTTTTTTTCCTGTTAAAATTATGAATGACACCTTATGAGAAAAGATCCAGGTACAATGTAACCTTCACATCAAAAATCTTTTTAATGCAGGTACTTGTTTAGATGATCTAATACACATAAACAGATATTGTCAATTTGTAAATATTTCCTTTTATTAATCTAGAATTAACAATGTGTACTGCATATTTACTTCTGTGTTCAAAAGCATGTCTGTTCTTCTACTATTGAAGACTTAGAGAAAATCTCCATAGGAAATGCTTCAGTAGTATCAATCTCCAGTATTAAATAGATATTAGGCTTTCATGGGAACTGAGAGCTTCAGAAAATGGCTTTTAAATCAAGATGACTTGACTTGGGAGTTTACACTGGCTCCCATCCAAGCAGAAATATCCAAAAGAGCAAATTACACCTCCACACCCAGTTAGAAAGTCTTCAGGTATTAAGTTGTTTGTTAAGTAGAGTCATTGCGTTAGTAATTTTAGCTGTGTTTGTTCTTTGTGGAAGGCAACAGGCTCTTCCAGATAGTTTCAAAACACGGCAGGGCAAAACTTGATCTTATTAAAACTAAGTTTCTACATGAACTGTTGTTTCTAGCTTCACAGGCTTCCTGTGCTCTTCTCAGCCAAACTTATTGCTAGTGTATCTTTCTCTGTAAAATATTTTTTTCATAAACATTTGTTTCAGAAACTACCTTAAAAGCCTTTGTTTTAGGGAAAACAAGCAAAGTCACAATTTTCATAGCAGACTCATTTGTTTGTCTTTTTAGCCTTATTATTTCATATTTCCCACAATTGGAACAAGAACTGTACCTCTCTCTTGCAGAAAAGTCCTGTTATTTTGGTTTTTTAAATTTAAAATTACAAGGTCAATAAACCTGATAAATGCTTTTTAAGCTTCCTTAGACTTCTAAATAGAATGTTTTATTTAAAGCTCTAGCTCGGTTCTTATCAATTAATACCTTATTGTAGAAGTATGCTAAGAATTTATTTTCTGAATGTGATTGTCTTCAGAAGGCAAGGGTGACTTAATGATTACACTAATAAAAATTTGTTTCACTTGGCCTTTTGCTTGTTGTACTGGGAAATTTCTCTTGGAACTGTCATCTTTCCTCTGCATCAGCAATGAAACTTCCCAGTTAGTTTCAGTGAAGGGCAAGACTTATTCTAACTCACAGGGGAGTGACTGGAGGTAGAGTTCAGTTCAAAGGCTGATATATATGCAGCCTACAAGCCCAACTTGTTCCTCTGGCTGCATGGGACTTCTCGCAGGAGGAGGAAAGGCAGGATTGCGTTTTGCAGAAGGAAACAGTACTTTAACTCTTACCATATGAAACCACAATGCAACCCAAAGGAAGTCTGCTGTGCAGTGCCTGGTGCAGATAACCTTCCCAACAGAGGACTCCAGAGCAATGCCGTGCCCTCAGTCACCTGTGTATCTTCAGGGTGTCTGCAGACTACTGACATAACCTTGTGAGAGATGGAGCTGTGGCAACCAGACATGCAGGAATTGCAGGCACAACTCCTTCAAACTTCCTCTGCTCTGCATACCACTGCAGAATTGCTGTGCTTTCCCTCCACCAAGGAGCTTGGCTGTCCCTCAGGATCAGTGACTACTGCTGACACCAGCCAGGGCAGTTTGAATTATGCCAGCTCTCAGGGGTGACTCATCCTTCTCTTGTCCATGTCTGAAAGCATGCTCAAAATCAGCATATTTCAATTCGCATATGGTTCCTAAGCCAGAAAACTTTCAGCTGCCATGCTGCTGTGGCTCGTATGGTTAATTTCCAAGTTTAAGAGGCATGATGCCTCCTTGTTGGCTGAATTTGTAATCTGAAAATGACAGGATTGGTTTTCTTTTGCCATCTCAGACCTCTGTGGAATTTCTTGTAAATTCAGTTGCAGCATAGACACCAGAGCTTGTTTTGCAAGATATGCAGAAGAGGGCTGATAGCATAACTAAACACACCATAAGCCTTGAGGCTTCTTTCCAGCCAGCTGTCAAAGCTTTGAAACTATTGTGTGTTTAAGGCACTGAAAGAACCATGGAGCATGAGCCTGCTGGAATGCACGGTATTCATTTATCTCTGGAAGTTTACATGTCCTGCTTGATGAATTAGAGCTATAAAGTGATGAAGTGAAAGAGGAACGAAGCTGCAAAGGAGTAAGAGTCTCTGCAGTTAAAAACTGCTTGAAAACTTGTGTTCACAAAGCAAAACTTTTGATTGAAAATACTTCAAGGGATGAACAACTGATCTTGTACCTGACCAGATTGCACCCTGATGGTGTTTGACTCCAGTATGATTTCTAACAATTGCTCTAGAAAAGGACAATATTTTTCATTCTGTGGACAGTGTGAGCTCTGAAGCTGAATAATGAGTAGATGTCTGATCCTGTGTCATAGGGGAAGGGTAACAGGACAGGGAATGAGTCAGAAGTACACCCTAATCACAGAATCTTCTGCTTTTTCAGGCATCAGCTGTAGCTCTGTGCTGCATCTACAGTTTTGCAGATGGCTAGGCAACCAATTTGCAGCTGACACTGGATGTAAACAGCCTGTACTGCAAACTTCTTAAGAGTTAAGAGTGGTTTCTTCATTTGTATATTTGTTTTGAATTTAGCCTAAATGGCAATCTGATGCTGCAAAAGGTGACTGCAAGAACTGCTGAAGAATTCATTTAAGCACTCAGAAAACAAGGTCTAGAATGCAGCTCAGTTAAGTCATACAACATTGTTTCTGTAGTCACAGCATGTGGAATAACTTCTATAAGGGGAGAAATACATGTACAGTGTATTTCTTCAGAGGGAGGGAAAACCAGCTCACTGTAGTTCTTCAGCTGATGCTGTGTCTTGCTGACTGTCATCACCCTGCGCTCCCTCTGTAGTCACTGGGAGGAGATAAGCATCTCCAGCAAGTAATTGGGAATTTGGACACCCTGATTCATCATCTACAGGAGACTTCCTCTCCAGTGACTGCCCAGGGAGGCAGTGTTCCTATTTCTTTTACTCAAGTTAAGTGTTTACAGTTAAATATGTTAAAGAGTTCCCCAGACTAGCCAGGGAAGTCCCAAAGTTTTCTTCCATCTTCATTTCCTTTTCTGTCTTAGAAAGCAGGACAGGAATTTGTATTTAAAATACATGCGCTTCCTTCTGCAAATGAGAAAGGCATATCTAGACTGCCACAATATCTTTTTCTCACAGAAATAATCAGATTTTACTAATTGTTATCCCAAACTGCACTAAGACTTTATCCAAATGATTTTGGGAATAGTTTGGGCCTACTCAGCTCCTTTCCTCTTTAGACATAAATTTTATGCTCCTTCAGCTGAAGTTTCCGGTCTCACTGATGGATTCAGTTTAGGGGGTAGAAGGAGACAAAAAAACTACTCCTCCTATTCCTGCTCAGATATGTATATTACCTTTCAGGTACCTCCTCCTGGGAGAAGTAGCTTCTCTGAAGGATCACCTTTCCAGTGAAGGGTTGACTGCATGAGGAAAGGAGAAGGGTGAGCAAAGCACACTGTGGCCTGGAGTTCAAGGGATCTATGGTGGGTAGAAAGGGAATAGCACAGGAGCATTTGGAAACCAAGTCTAACAGACCCCCATCAATCACTCTTTGTCACTTACATTGATAACCATTTACAAAGTTTATGAATGACTGTTGACCACCTCTTTTGCTTGTCTCCTCTCAAAGTCTGTTGTTGGTAGCATGTAATCAGCCATCTATGTATTTAAGTCTAATAGCATATTTTAGATGCAAAGACAAGGAAAACTGGGAGCCCTTGATTAAAAGATGGAGATGGCTTTTGCAAACAGAGAGTGAGGAAAATGTCTTGCAGCTCATTACTTCCAGGAGGAACAGCAAGCTGTGCCTGTTGCTGGTGTTACAACTTGTAACTGGGAGCAGCAAGGTCCGTAGATATTTTCATGGGCCACAATTATGTACATGAGTAGAAAATTTGGTCATTAGAGGACTCTCTAACTTCAGTGAACTAAGCAAGAATCCAAAGTTGAAATCTGTATTCTAGAAAAACACAAGCTGTAAATGCAGTACCAATTTTTCAGATGGGAGTAAAATAAACATTAGACAAATAACCAGGGTGAGCAATGGAATCTCCAGCATGCAAAAGCCTTGCATCAGGACCAGATATATTCTGAATTATGTACTTTGTTTGAAATGCATGGCAAGTAAAATTATTGTAATGGTCCCCTCTAGCCTTAAAACTATGAACTGCTTCCTCTGGTGCAGCAACCTAGCTCAGCAGGCCGACAGGAGAAGGAGTTTATTGCACCAGCTACTGCTCTTAAAACCACGCCCCAAAGGAAAGGTGCTTGCGAGGAAATTGGTGCGGTAGGTTAATGAAAGGCAACAGTGACCAGCACAGAGAGAGGACTCATTCATCCTGCTCTCTGAACAACCACAGTTTGCACCAGCTGGGACAGGATGACCAGGAGAAACATCTGAAAAATCACAATTGAGACTGAAAACTGGGATTCAGTATTCTTCCATTGGTTTTGGTGGTCCAGCTCTCTAGTTTTGCATTCTATATCAGTGCAGAGACACTATCCAAGGACCACCTTTCATAAAGGTGATGCCTTTCTTCCCCAGAAGAGTTTTAAGTGCAAACTCAGTTCACAATACCCACCACAAATTACTTATTTGCAGATTCCTCAAACATTTCCAGATAGCTTCCTCCTACTCAAAGAGTGGTTATTCATGAACTGTATACTTTTTTTAAATAAGGGATAAAATCAGATGTGATTTAGAAAAAATTTAAGGTTTTAATTACCTTTCTCAAAACCATTTAAAGTTTACTGTAAAATGTTACTTTTTTCCTTAAAATGAGAAACTGCCAAGAGTTATAAATGCATCAGATAAGATTTTCCAGCCATTTCTGGAGATCAACAACAAAGAATACCCAACGTAGTGTCCATAGTGGGAGCTGGTGGGTTAGGTTGAGTTTCTTTTTGAAGTATAGGCTTTTTCTTCTTGATAAATCATGACTGAGTTTTAACAGGATTCTTAGAAACATTGTTCCCCCCTCTAATCTATGGATTTGGTATAAGTGGAAAGAGCTGTGTTTATTAAAGAGAATGACAGTCTGCTTTTTGCTTACTTAGCAATTTCCATACCAAACTACCAACTGCGTCACTGTCTTTCTCAGCCATTTCCTAAATCCAGTTGTACCAGTAGAGTGAGGCTGACTTATTGCCCTTCTTTTAGCTTTTTTGACAGCTGTTAAAAAAAGACTATTAACTTATTTTAGACAATCAAGTGTTTCACACAGAGGGAACTAATGGCATTCATAATATACAGAGTTTTCCTATGAGCATATTATAGGCACCTAGTCCCATTATCCAACATATTCAGCATGCCTTTATTCTGATAGGGTTCATTTATAGATTCTTCACATTTCAGGTTTTGTTTGCTGTTCCTTCCAAGTCTCAGCAATTGTAAATCCTTTCAAATATCTGAGCAATTGCTTAGAGTGAAAAAAAAACCCAAATATTTCTTTTAAAGAAAGATTCTATTGCACACAGCGCAGAAATTTTCATGTTTCCAGAGCCAGAAGTTAGACTCAATGATCCTTGTGGAACTCTTTCAACTCAGGTTGTGATTCTATAATTTCCCATTGTTATTAACATTATTAATAATATTGCTGCTATTATAAAACATTTATACAACACTGTGATTTTTATGAACATGACTAAACCCAAATTCTCTTCCACAAAGAATTAAAAAAGGGAGTTAGAGAGGTGCACATGCCTTCAGGCTATGATCTTATTGGCATCATGGAAACCAGAGGTGTGTGGGATGGCTCCTGTGACTGGAGTGTTGGAAGGGAAGGTCCTTTCTTTTGGAAAGACAAGGAAGGACAAGTAGGGAAGAGAAGGAGGTGGTGTTGCACTCCAAGTCAGTGACCAGTTGGAGTGCATGGAGCCCTAAGGGACAGATGAAGAGCCAACCAAAAGCTAAAGATAAAAAGGAGGGCTGGGAAGGTGGTTTTGTACAGACCATGGGACCAGGAAAACTGGGAGACCCTCTATGGACAGTGGAACAGCCTTACATTCACAAGCCGTGGTGCTCATGGGGGGTCTTCTGCTGCCAGGATGACTGTTGGAAGGGCAACACGGCAATACAGGAGGCTCCTGGAATGGTGTCAATAGTGAATTCCTTCTCCAAGTGACAGAGAAGCCAACAAAAAGAGGTTCTGTGCTGAACCTTATTCTACAAACAGGGAGGGTAGAAGCATGGAGAGGTGGTCTGGAAAGAATACAGAGAAATTGTCCCAACAGCCAGAGATTAGGTTAGGAAAGCTAAACGCCTGAGAGAATTAAATATGACCAGGGACATAAAGGGCAACAAGAAAACCTTCTATAGGTAAGTCAGTGATAAAAGAAAGACAAAGAAAAACATGGATCCTCTCAAGAAGGAAATGTGAGATCTGATTACCTGAGATATGAAGAAGACAGGTGTACTCAAAGGCTTTTGGTTTTAATCTTCATCAGCAAATGCTCCATCCACACCACCCAAGTCATTGAAAGTAAAGGTAGGAACTGAGAAAATTAAGAACTGACAGCTGTAGGAGATCAGGTTCAAGAGCAGCTAAGGACCCTGAAGATGCAGAAATCCATAGGACTTGATGAGATACACCCCCAAATCCTGAGGGAATTGGATGAGGAAATGGCTGTTACTATCCATCATATTTGAGAGGTTCTGGCAGTCCATGTCACTTATGGGAAAGAGGTAAACATAACCCAAATTTTTAAAAAGGTGAAGAAGAAAGACCTAAGGAACTATAGGTCAGTCAGTCTTACCTCAGTGCCCAACAAGACCATGGACCAGATGCTCCTGAAAACTGTGATGAGGGAAATGAAAAATAAGATGATTGATAGCAGTCAATGTGTCTTCACTTAGGTAAATCATGCCTGAAAAATCTGGTGGCCTTCTACATCAGGGTTACAAAGTTGGTGGATAAGGGAAGAGCAACTGATATAATCCACCTGGACCTCTGCAAAGCATTTGACATTGTCTGGCACAACATTTTTGTCTCTAAACTGGAGAGACATAAATTTGATGGATGGTCAGTTGGTCAATAATGAATTGGTTGGATGGTCACAAATGAAAAAATTGTGGTTAACTGTGGCTTGATGTCTACATGGAAACCACTGATGAGTGGCATTACTCAGAGCTGATACTGGGAATGGCACTGTTTAACATTCTTGTCCATATCATGGGCAGTGGGATCAAGTTTGCTGCTGACACCGAGCTGGGTGGTGCAGTCAACAAAGGGAAGGGATGCTATCCAGAGGGACATGGACAGGCTTATGAGGTGGGCACGTGTGCAACAATGTACTGAAAAGTGCAAGGACCTGGATCAGGGCAATTCCCAGCACAAATACAGGCTTGGCAGAGAATGGATTAAGAGCAGCCCTGAGGCGAAGGATGTGGGGCTGTTAGTTGGTAAGTTCAACATGAACCAGCAAAATGCACTTGCAGCCTAGAAAGTCAAGCACAACCTGAACTGGGTCAAAAGCAGCATGGCCAGCAGGTCAAAGAAGGTGATTCTGCCCCTCTGCCTGCTCTTGTGAGGCGCCTGTAGTACTGCATCCAGCTCTGGGGCCCTCAGCATAAGAAGGGTGTGGACTCATTGGAGAAAATCCAGAGGAGGGCCACAAATACAATCAGAGGGCTGGAAGATGTCTCCCATGAAGACAGGTTGAAAGAGTGGGAGTTGTTCAGTTTGGAGAGGAGAAGGCTCCAAGAGATGACTTACAGCAGCCTTTCAGTGCCCAAAGGGGGCCTGCAAGAGAGCTGGAGAGGGACTTTTTACAAAGGCATGTAGTGATAGGACTAAAGGGAATGGCTTTAAACTGAAAGAGGGTAAGCTTAGATTTGATTTATAAGAAATTCTTTACTGTGAGGGTGGTGAGGCACTGGAACAGGTTGCCCAGAGAAGTTGTGAATGTCTCATCTCTGGAAGTGCTCGGGGCCAAGTTGGATAAGGCTTTGAGAAACCTCATCTCATGGAAGGTTTCCTATTCATAACAGGGAGGGTAGAACTAGATAATCTTTAAAGTCCCTTTCAAGTCAAACCATACTGTGATAAGACACTTGCTATTAATTAACAAAAAGAGATAAACACAGTTACAGGCAGGTCACAGTCCAAAGGTAGGATGGCAAAAAGAGTATATATGGTTAGCAGAGTTTCCTATCCTTGCAGAACACACAGTACCCTCTGTGTTGCTTCCTGGAGTTGCACCTCTCCCAGTCACCTTGAAGTCAATGCCTGGTTGAAGTCGACTTTAGGTTTCACACACCTTTCTAAAGCTAGTTTGGCAGACCTACACTTCTGAGGTACACAGCTGAATCAGTGGATGAAGCGTTCTGCCTTGCTGGAGTTCAGCTTATCACCTTGGATGTGGGGTACAGAAACTGTTTATCACTCAGTTTCCTGAGTGACTGGTTGTTTTCTTAGGTGTGTGCCAGTACTCAGTGCACTATAAAGCCACACCTCTCCATTTTCACCACTCTCATTCCTTGTCTAATTATGTGTGCACTGTCATATCTTGTGAAACCAACTGGATAACTTGCTAATATCATGACAATGCTTCCTTCTTCTATTTTTTGTTGTTGTTGTTGAGGCATCAGTTTTATATTTAACAGTGATTGAGACCTTTTTAGTATTTAATCTTTGCTTCTTCTGACATCATTTATGCATCAGAGTCCTAAAGGTATAAACTACTGGTAATGATTTGGTTTTTTACAGAAATAAGCACCAGTGTGAAATCCAATATTTGAATACTTATCCCTATTCTTAATACCTGCTTTTCTTTTGTTGGCTTCACCTTCCCATCCTTTGTCCTTGTGTAAAAGAAACAGAAATGGTTTCAAAGTGCCCTGGAAGCTCAAAGATGGCATGTGGGAGGGTTGTGTGACAACTTAATCTTGTCTGAAGCTGCATAGCTGCATAGGTATCTCAACACCTTTTGACAGATGCAAGGTGTTTATACGTTCCCACCATATTGGTTAATTTCTGAATGTGTGTTCAAGTACATTGTCATATTTCATGCATGGGTTAGATATACCAAATGATCAGAGAGTGCACCTGTGTATCTTCCAGAGCTGCAAGGGAGCTCTCCTCAGCGATGACACCAGAGGAGGAAGCTGGGGGCTGGGAAGGGTGGAGGGGATGGTAAAGTTCTGGAGAGTGAAAATCCCCACTGCAAGTACCAGAGGAGGATCTACCACAGTGACCTGCCCTGAGGGACACCTCTGAGACACCCCCTAGGATGCCACAGGGCTCCATTCCAGTCCCTGCAAGCACTGCAAATTTGTACTGCCACTGGGGGTGTGTATCAGGCACTAGCAAAAAAAATAGATACTTTTAGATTTGTATGGCTCAGGTCTGAAATATTTTAGCCAAAATGCCACGCAAACAAAATTAGAAAAATCCATATCTGTTGGTTTTAAAGGGTTTTCTGGAGACAATTTTCCCACATAAGCCACCAGAAGGGGGGAAATAGCAAAAAAAACCCGACAAAACAACCAACCAACCAAGCAACCAAAAATTAGATTAGTCAACATGGAGCATACTTATTTCCTTAGATTTTCTCATGTACCTAGAATGCTTGTTCAATTTAAACTAAGCATGACTTAAAAATGCTCATGTGTCCTTTAGATAGCATACACAGGGTAAGTGAGCACTTGGCATCACCTGCTCCCACCATGCTCAGAGGCAGAGCTGTCATCATCATGGACATTGGGAGCTGTGGTGTCTGGGAAAACTGAGGAGACAACAGAAAGCAGGGAGTCCTCACAGGGGTAGTAAAAGATGTGTTAAACTGGAGAGCAGTAGGACCTGAAACTTTTTAGAGGGGCAATGTCTTTCCTCCATGTGATGGTGACCAAACAAGAAAATTAGTCTTTTAAGATTCAAAAGGAAACAGATCTGAATAAAATTCAGAACTTTATAAGAAATATAAAGCTCTGCATTGTATACACAATTAAGGCAAATTAATAGACAAATATTTTTGCAAGAAGTATTTTAAAATGAAGCTTCAATAAATACCGAAGGATATTTGCTTGCACAGAATCTTGGTCGTACATGTAATCCCAGTAATTGCTTCCTTTTAATTAGGCTTGTAATAGGTACCCAACCCAGTCTAGATGTTCTTCGGTGACTTGTCTGAGATGTCCATGGGCCAGATTGCAACAGAAGCTGGCAGAGGAACAATGGAATAACACACAGTGAGCCTTCCCATCATCAAGTGACCAGCACAAGGGTTGGTCATATCTTCAGCTCATGCAAAGTTTGGAACCCAGGCATAGATAAATCCCACCTGGCTAACTAAGTGCCTGCCCAATAAAGGCTATACAAACTGTGGTGATAGAAGGACAGTCATTTCAACTTTCTCAAGAGTCAGAAAGAGCCATCTCTGGAGACTTATCTTTGACCTGTCTGGAGCAGGTGACACTCTACTGATAATAGAAACATTTGTGATGCCTAACCTCGGCAGGTGACATGAATCTAGGCCTTGGAAGGAGGTAAGGGAAAGCTGGTCCACACAGCAGGTATGATAGCCATAGTGGACAATAGTGGACAGTTTATTAAGTGCTTCTCCAGCCTCAGGTTCTGAGGCTCTGGGGTACCCTTTAGGCTCTGGGGTATTTATTTCTTGGACTTAGAGATGAGAGAAATCTCCACCGTCTGCTCTTTGGCAGAGTTTGCAAGGCCTAAAAAAACTAGACAGGTGTCCAAAAGTACCTGTGTCAAGAGAATAAATTTAAAGCCTGGTTCACATAATTTAGGACTACAGCTTCATGGATCTGCATTCAAACCTCCTGTAGAGATGCTTCTTGTTATACTATATATGGGAAAACCCATTTCACCTACAGTAACAGATTTCCCCTCATGGGACCTATTCCAAAGTTCCAAAGGAAACCCAAAACCATCCACTGCCATGAATTCAATAATCTCTGGGTCAGTCACTTCCCAGAGATGAAAGACAGAATCCAGAACAACTGGAGAGATAAAACAAGCTAATCTTTATTTCCAGCAATGCACCACATTAATCCTTAATGGTACATAATGATGGTTATTTACAGGGAAGGCTTCCTCTTGATTAAAAGAGGTTTAGTTGTCATTCTTAGAAGGTGTGCTCCTTATTTTGTTGTGTAAGGCCCCATCATTTAGGAAGATGCCACTAAATAACTTGGAAAAGGTGACTAATGAACAGCTACTTATTGCTCTCATAACAGAGGGCATTCAGTGAAATCATCAGTCCTCATATTTAAAACAACAAAAGGAAGAACTTTTTCACATTGTAGTTAACTAAATCTGAGGAACTCACTGCCACAGGGTGCTTTGGTGGTGTAAAAGTGTTCAATTAATGAAGAAAGCTGCATCAAATACTGTTAGGTATAGCTGCATGGGTGCAATTTCCAGCTCATGAAGTTCCTAACCACCAATGACCCTCTTCCACGAGTTCTGTTCTGAACTTGGCTATTGCACCGAGCAATTGTTGTTGGCCACTCTCAGACTCAAGCTGGTAAGTTAAAGGGAGCTATGGTATGATAGTGATACATTTTTATGTCATTAAAATGAGACAATATTTTTATTAAGACATCTTCTCACAAATTCAGTATGCAAGCATAGAATATACAAGATATATTTAATATATATTCAATATATATATACAATATATATAGATACAGCATAAAGATCCTCAGCCAGATGTAATACTTTACAGGCTTTGAAACATAAAAAGAGTCCAGATGCCAACATTACTTGTGCTCATATAAAACCAGAAAATAACAATGCCACTGCACTAAAGAAGTTGATGTCTAACTTGTTATGTAAATAAAATGTAAAACAGAAGTAATACATTATGGAAAATATGAAAATACATATTCCAAGGCTTAAGCCTGGCCATTGGCTTTTTCACCGAGAAAATTCATTAAAAATCTGTCATCTTAAAGTATTCTAATTTTACTTAGTGATTTTCATGTTTAATTACTAATTTTTAATCAAGCACTGTGTTAGAGAGGTAATTTCAACCTTACTGGTTACTGTTGTCAATGGCAATACTGTAATGATGATTGCTAAACCCTATGACTTCCACTTTCTCATTGATCCCTAACACTACAAGCTACAGATACAAGCTACACCACAAAAATATGCCTTGAGAAAAGGACACAGGTGTCCATTCACCAAAATAATTTGGAGGGATAGGGCAGAACCTGAAGTCACTATCAGTGTCATGACTAAGATGGTAAAAAGCATCCGAGCAAATGGCTACCTCTTCAGGGACTCAGTTCATACTTGAATAAGGCTGGATTCAGAATATCTTTGTGCTATTAGTCATGCAATTCACACAGCAATCACTGCCTGAGCTGTCAGATTAGACAAGAAACTGCATGTTTGCATGTAGCTCACATACCTGGCCTATATAGTCAGTTGAAAAGAAGTGATCACACTCCCAGTAGTGCCCTGAGAGCTGGTTTGTTCGTGCTGTGGAAGCGCAAATGCTCCCTGAGCCTCGGCAAAGGCAGCAGATGAAGATTGCTGACCATGCCCTGCAGCAGCATCTACAAATACTTGGTCATTGCTATATAAAGGCAGTGCTGGGACTTCTCTAATCGCAATCAGGCATACCCATTAATTAGAGTACAGGCTCTAAGGGCTAGAAGGAAAGGCACTGCTTTCCTTTTACTCATCTCTCCTTCCTTTTTTCCCAGGAAGAAGGGGGGGTTGAAGGATTAGCTCTCCTTACACCACCTTTGAAGGCATTGTGAGGAGCATTCAGCCAGCAATACTGCTACCCCTCCTCTAGACCTAGTGTAGTGAGAGCTGGACTGAGCAGGCCTGTCTGTCTGTCTGTCTCTCATGTGCCCATCCTGCTTAGCAGTTTTCAGGAGGAAGGAAACACCTCAGGGTGTCAGAGATAAAGCTGTTGTCCTGCAAAAAGGACTTGAACCAAAATGGGAATGAGACATCTCTTGGCAAGAATGGAAAAAGTTGAAAGTAAAAGCAGGATGAGAGCACTATGCTGCAGGAGTTTATTTTCTTTTGGGTACTGAAAGCATTAAAACTAAGTAAAAAATACTGTTTAGGGCTTCAAATCCATGAATAATTTAACATAATATACTTAAAGATGGTGAACTTGATTGTTTTAGTTTAGACATACAGTCCTAGCTCATCTGGGGCCTGAACATGAATTTGGAATTATATATCAGAAAATATATGTGAATATTTATCTAAAAAATCTGAATTATCCTGTCATGAATGTTGAGCTCCTCAGGCTTATACCCAGACTCTATCCTTGGAGTTATCTTCTTATCATGTACACAGAGTTAGCAAGTCAGCTGAGGCAGGAACACCAGAAGAGTGAAGCAGGGTTCCAGACACAGATTTATAGCTTTGCCCTTTTTGCCCAGACATGCTTCTGCTGTTCCACTTGTTTATCTGAAGCCAAATCTGTTGAAAGTGATACCTAACTTTTCACTATCTAAATCAAATTCACCTTTAACTACCATAAGTATAAGGGTTCGTGCTTCAGCTTTACAAGACAAGGTTTTCTAGTTGGTTTGTTGTGCTAGTTTTGGTTTTTTTACTGACTGATGAAATTAGATTGCTTAAATCATCTTCTTTTGAAGTGATGCTGTGATGCTGTTACCCAACATGATTTTCTAATTGTCAGGCCTGATTTTAGCAGCAATAATTTGGTGGTGGTTTACAGGTTTCAGTGTCATGCCACTTAGATGCTTGGATGTGACTTCACAAGTTTGTTAGCTGGTAAGAGTTTTTAGAGATGTTGCTTAAAGTTCAGCCTCTGCTTGTCATAAAATTAGTCCTGGGTATCTCCATATTGCTCCTGTCCTCCTAGATCTTTATTTTCTTGGCACTTTCTCCCTTAAATCCAGGATTATAACTGTTTTTTGTCCCAGCACAGAGGTTCTCTTCTGTATATGTAAGCAGGACAGCTCATGAGATTTCTAATTTATTTTTAGTTAAACAAAATATACTGTAAAAGCAAAATTTCCAAATTAATATCAGTGTTTTATTCACTAGACACTGAAAAAAGTTGGTCTAGACACTCTAATATAGAACATATTTCAAACATTATGCCAGAGTTTTATTTATCCACATGGTTTTAGCCATCCTACTCTTCCCCAAACTAACCTTAACTTCCCTCGCATGTGCTTTACTGACTTTTTTTTGTTGCTTGGCATTTTTTTTAAACCTATGTGGATAAAATGTAAATTTTGGCATTATTTTATATATATATATCTATTTATTTCTTTTATATATTAATATTATACTATATATTTTGATATTTAATGTAATGTATAATTACATATATTAAGTTATATATACTATATTATATCTATAATATATAATATTATAGATATAGATATATAATGTATAAATATATTTTATATATTTATTTCTATCATGTGCATATATATGTATAATATACATATTATATCATATGTATTTAATATATATAATTATATTAATATATATTTATTATATACCACTAATTATCTCTCACATAATACTGATGATGCAAAAAAACTGACATAAATAATTTTTAAAATAATAATGTTAAAATATTTGCAATATAAATAGTAGATTGTTTCTGGTTTCAGATGGATGTTTCACTAACATTACAGTATCTTCAGCTCTGACAATCTTTCATTATTTATCTAGCTGCCAGTATTGTCACAGGTACTACAAAGAACAATTTTCAATAGCTTTAATGAAGTAAGGTATTTTATGAAATAATTCCAGAAGCATATGTGGGTTTCTTCACATATTCTTTTTACAGAACTGCTTTTTACTTTTTCATGTGTTTTAAGGGCAGAGATCAATTCCCCTCCAGTGCTTGTGAAGCCAAACAAATAGCAGTGTTCCCTTTGCTCCTCAATTCTAAGTGTGGTCCTTTTTCTCCAACCCCACATCCAAATAGAAATTTGCCATGGATTATATTCAGATCTTCAAAATGCTGTCCAGACATTGTCACAGCACAGGGAAGTACACCAATTTCATCCATGCCCAAGGCAAGTCAGGAAAATTATTAGCTGAAATATTTATAAATTGGCTGCTCTTCATGTAAAATTGGTAGATCAGTGTCTTTGATTAACAAGAAGGAAGTTAATTATATGTTGTAAGTGATGTTTCACGCATTACATTTAAAAAGCAGTAATACAAACCGTTTATTTTGCACTCACATGAACTTTGCTTACTGTCTGAATGGAACAGTTTTACTCTCTCCTATTGTATCAGAATGTTTTATTTTTATTTCTTTATTTAGCAAACTGGGAGAAAGCAGAACAATGTACAGGCAGCTTTATTCTTACGTGCAGCATCACAGATATGAGCAACCTGCAGCAAAGCAGCATACAGTTCCTGCCACTGACCTAACTTGTACTAAGACCATTTTCTCCCTCTAGTAAGCAACAAGTACACCTCTCATCTGGTTTCAGTTCCTGGCTCCAAGGATGCTTCCCTTCATACCTAAACATCTTCAAAAAAAGGCAGCTCTAAAATCACCATCACAGGCCAAAACCAGTGAAGGTACGGATTCATGATGACTTTGCTAATCCCACCAGGAATACAAGATGTTCAGCTTCCATTATATGAACCAAAAATTTCTAGGATTATTATATTCTATGATTCCTGAGTAAAAACCGCAGAAGTTTCTGAACATCTCCTTTCTTTTGTTTGACTTTGAAGTAACAGTTAGGCCAATGCTCATGTTGGATGCATTCAGAAATTCTCTCTGTACCAGGAGGCACTTCTGCATCCTATTCAGAGAAGTGATCCTGGGACTTTCTGTTGATCTCTCTGGTGAGAGTGAGATAAGATCAAGGGAGAGTCCACTCACCACTGATACTCTTCCTCCAGAAACAAAAGCAAAATCTAGTCTGGACAAACACCAGAAATATTTTATACACAACTGCATCTACAGTTTTGGAGTCCTGGGTGGCTACTAAGCCAAGGCCAAGCATCCTTAGATCTTGCTGGGGCAAGTGAGAACAGCTATATCTGGTTTCTGAAAACCAAACACAGGAGTAATCAATCAGCAGTAAAATCTATAAAATTAAATTAAGGTGATCATCACCCCATCTTTAAAGGAATAATTTGTGAGATTGACTACTGCATATTAAACTCACTCCCTAAGTAAGTTTGAATTAAACTCACTCCCTAAGTAAGTTTGATCTTTATTGCCCCTGGATTGCTGCTGCTTTCTAGAGCCTATTTGATGACCATTGCCCTGCCTTCAGGTCTTCCTTTCTAGGTAATGAAGATAGGCTAAGTGAACTCAATGAGAGAAAAAGAACCTGCTTAGCATCTTTTTCTCTAAGAGGCAAAGAAAGTGAGGAAGCTTGGGACAATTCAGTAGTAAGTGAATTCTACCTTCTCAATTAAGTCTTCCTTTTTAGGAGATAATAATTAATGACAGAGGATAA
This sequence comes from Parus major, assembly GCF_001522545.3. NCBI lineage: Eukaryota > Metazoa > Chordata > Aves > Passeriformes > Paridae > Parus > Parus major. The sequence goes on from NC_031769.1 coordinate 107,785,433, forward strand.
CTTTGTGGTTGGAGGGAGATGGGGAGGGCTATATGGTCAAAAGACTTTCTTGACTTTCCCAGACAATACTTGAGGACCTCTGAAGAACTTCTGTGGTCAGCACCTCGTGTATTCTCTCATATCACCTCCCAGATGCTGCCATGCCAGTGAATGTTCTATTTTATACCAGAAGTCAGTGCTCTGTCACTGCAGATCTGCCTTATGCAGAAAATTTAAGGGAGTAGCATGGTTTGGACATGGTTCTTAGAGAGTTCCTGGGCTGTGTTTTCAGGCTCAGAAGCTGGGAATTACTCCAGTGGTTGTAATAGTAGAAAGAAGGCAAGACTGTCTTTCAGTGGTGGGACTCATCATTCATGGGGAGCTGTGTCAGTAACTCATTCAGACATCTGTATCCTTCATGTAAGTCTAGACCCCACTGCAAACCCCTGTACCACTGAACTTCACTTCAGCAGAGGATGAAACTTACTAGCTGTTCATTAAAAATAAAAGGAAAATTGTACCCCAGAATGGGAGAATAAGAAGGCAGCCAGGAGGTGCTAATTGCTGGGAAAAATAGCAGGTGACTGACTGCCACTCTTATGAATCCAAATGTTTTCCTGTTGCTGTTGAATCCAAAGGTTTGGTAGAGATAACAGGCATAATGTCAGAGTGAGCAATTTTGTGATTGCATTGCTCTATTCATTCTTATTTCTGCATGCTTTTTCTCATATGTATTTTCTAGTTTAGTTGCAAGATTGTCTTTCTGATTATGTCCCTAGGTTTGCCTCACACATTTTCAGCAACTCAGAAACAACATTTTTATAATCATGATTATTATCAACAGTCACTAGCAGCAGTATGCTGAATGAATAGGCTGCAAAAATTATCTATTCTGAGGAAACTGAAAATTGCCTTTGTCGTGATCCTGCCAAAATCAAATTTTAACATTCAATTTCATTCCCAGACAGATGGGTTGATAATATAATGAGAGAAATTCTTTTGGATTGATACACATGCTTAGCAATCTAAAATAGTGTTGACAGGAGAAGCCCATGCTGCATAAAAGCTTTCCCAGAAAAAAAAAACTGTGGTCCTGATATTAAAGTGAGATTCCCAGAATATGTCAAAACATAAGTATATGTTGAATCAGAAACCCATGTATCATAAGCATCGCAATGTGTGTCTGTGTGCCGTACCTGTCAAACAAGTCCCGGGAGCTTCAGCTCCATAAATGTAAAATAAGGTATATCAGAGGTGAGTGCATTGACATCTGCCACTCATAAGTTATCTTTAAGTGCACCAGGTGAGACAGAGTCCTGCCCCTACTTAGCTGAGATATTTCAGACAAGTCACTGCATCTTGCTGTGCTTTGGGTTTTTCATATTAGAACAAGGTAAATCTTGCCAACATCATCACACATTGCTTTGATAGAGTGCATAGCATTTCCTATTTGCCTTCCCTTCCTATTACAGAAACTCCCCTTTGTAGCCTTCCATATAGGTCTGAATATAACACCAATAGGATATAGGCTGGATTTCTCTTTCAGAATGGAGGTCTTTGTTAACTTAAGTATGACAGATTCTCCAGGTAATTGCTGAGTAAATAAGCTTCCTTTAATCAGGAGGGTAAAGTTAGAGCAGGAAAGTTTAATTGTTTCTGTTGTTGGGGTTTTTCCCTTCCCACACAGGGAGGTTAGTTTGAGACTACAGTATTAGGGTGTGTGTTCATTATTATCTCATGTAGATACAAGACCCTCGAGGGGGAAATTCCTTATTGCTGACCTGGATCAAAAGCCTCCTCACTGAACCCCACAACAGGGGCAAACGAGTCATATTGGGCACTTTGTGCCAGTATGGGTACAGGACCAAATATTTTCCTGTGAAATGTTCAGAAAGCTGACTGAAATTTGTGTACATGTATATATTTGTCGGAAAGTAGACTGCATCAAATATGGATGAGGTGGGTTTGAAATCAGCTGCAAGCTTGGGCTTTTGAAATCTTAGAGACCCATTTTAAAAAACTGACTCAAGAACTGTGTTTTAAAAGTAATAAGACCAGTGCCACATAAAAAGGGTGCTTTCAGAGGTACTTGAATACATCAGTTAATTCCTGAAAATGAGAAACACTAGGATGTGGACTCCTAGCTGGCTCTGTAATATTAGTAGGTGACTGGTTGAATTTCAGATACAAAAAAAAAAATCATTGAAAAATCTTTCCATGAAAATAAAAATTTTAATTAACTTCATTATACACTAATTACATTTTTAATTATGTATCTCTGTTTCCAAAATGATCCATGGTCCTTTACTGTTTTGTAAGGTGCTAACAGGGGTAAAAGAACAAACATAAAAACATCCAGCATCTAAAGGAGAGAAAAACACCAAGAGTACAAAATGAGTGTTGGGTTGATGCCAGTAGTACTGTTTTATTAGTTCCCATATTCCAAAAGGGGTCAGCAGATTAAGATTTCCTCTTCAAACTGCATCAAACTACTGTACATTTTTCAGTCATTTTTAGACTAAACTATTTTTTAAACATTGTAAATGTGCAAATTATTTTTTGAGCATGTATTTGAAAATCCTATTTTAAATTTCAATACAATTTTCCCATTGAAGAATTTTTCTTATTTATCTTTTCTCATGTGCCCCCTTCATAACGAGGTATGGCAAAGAAAGATAAAGTGTACCAGCTGCTACTTTTTCTTTCACTTCTACTGGGGCTATTGTTTTATGAGGCATTTTTTCATATTTTATAGATAAAATTATCTTCTGTTATAATAAAAAAATTGACTCAGCAAGGGATATTTTGGTCTGTAAAAGAACATGCCTATTTTGCAGTTGCAAGATATAATTTCTTCTATCCAGTGGTCAAAATAGAATTTCAGCATTGCCAGGAGCAGTTTTGAGTGATATATACTGTCCGCTGCTTTTAGCTGTCAGTCTGGTATGAAAGAATAAAAAATACAAAAATAATGTTTCAAATTCTGCAAGCAGAATCCAAACAAAACATCCAAATAGGACAACTAAACAATCTAAAAATAAAAAATGTTTTTAAATTGACTTTTTTTAAATATATGATTAAGCAAAAGTTCTGAAATAAGATACTTGTGTTCATAAAAGAACATGTATATTTTATATGTACAGCAATTAACTTCTTACTTAAGCCAAAAGCAAATTTCAGATTGTTGAGAATTTCCCAGAAAAGGAAAAATGCAGATATGATCCATTTAACGTTGCTTGTCCAGGTCTGCCTCATTGACTCACTGAAGGGCCCGTTGAGCTCGGTTCCAAGAGCTGAGTGACAGAAGGGGACACACACGACTGGCTTTGGCAGCCCTGGCCAGTTGCAGGACAGCAAAGTACCCATGATAAGTGGCATGGAGACACGGCAAGCTGCAAAGCTGCTTACCCAGCAGGAGCATGGGACCTCACCCTGGCAGGGGCTGAGCAGCCCCAGAGGTGCTGAGCACACTTTTCCCAGCTCAAGTCCAGCCCCAGGAGATGCCAAGCACCATGGAGGGCTCAGCAGGCTCAGGAGCACACCAGTGGTATTTGCACTTTTGGGGATGAAGTGGGCTTCATCCCCTCCCAGCTTCAGTTACAGAGCAGAAGGCCACTCTAACTTTTCCTTGTCCATTAAGGGGTGGCTCAGGTGTCCCAAAGACACAAGGAGGCACTTAACAATGCTTGTGCTGCAGAACAGGCAGCAAAGTAGGGAATCTTCTCTGATTTCTTTGTCCCCCACGCAACTGTGCTCTTGCCATCAGCAACGAGGCCAGAAGAGAGCCGTGCAGCACATCCTCTCTCTCCTCCACTACCTGTTGTTTTTGAGCAGCTCTCCAGTTTCTCTAACACTCTCCCTTTCCGCTGTGTCAGCTAGAGCACAGCCCATTGGAAGGGACAAGTATGGCATGAGGAGGCTTTGCAGCTGGTAAACGGAGAAAACCTTCCTCTGCTTCAGATAGTCTTGCAGCCCCATGAATAAAGCATTATTTTTTCTCCAAAATTAATATAATACTTCTTATGTGACAGCGCTATTCTGCTCTGAGTGCTTCCTTTCTGCAAACAATGTGCATGGAACTCACTCCTTTGTGCCTGGAAGTAAACAAATGGGCTTCTAATTTAAATTAATAATTTTTTTAAGTCCGTACTCTTTATGGTAATATTCATTAAGTTCTTCTGCTATACACGCTGCAAAGAGAAAACTGGAAGTTGCATTCAAAGCAATGATAAGTTACCATTTTAATGATTCCTTATGTTGTGAGTAATTTATAAATCACCCGGTATCTCCTCAGTGAAGCTTGCTTTCAGTGTTTAAAACGTACCTTTTTGTATCCAACAAAGGGTTTCAGTGCAATAAGAATTAAGGTGTGTCTCTTAGCTTTTACCTGCAAGCAATAATGATGTTGTCAAGCATTTCAGGTGAGACCAGCCCAGGATTTTGGGGTGGGGAAAGACACTCTGTTATACAGCATCTTCAGTTCTTCCCTCAGAGGGAGGCAGAGACACCTTGAAGGGCTGAGTATAAGGACATATACGGAGTGTCTTTTTAAATAGTCACCAGAGCTGGGGGGGGAGGGGAACAGGAACAGGCTGGTAACCATAACTCAGTTGGACTTGTTTCTGAGAAGTCAGATGCCATGGATTGGCTCCCTCACCGAACGGCTGCTTTTCTGTTCCTTTTGTTGGTAAGTCGGATTTTAAAACGATATCTGTAAACTCTGTGACTACGCCAGCTTCATCTTCCTCAGCAGAACATTGCATTCTACAACGTAAACTATTCCCCAAAAATATATTGTGAAATTTACCATAAAAACCAAAGATTTGCTCATTTTAAACAGCACTTCTGAACATTCTATAGAATTCAATTACTTTTTCATTAAATACTGACAAATGTTTCTTTCTAGACTTTTGGCGATCTGTTGATGTTCAAGATGTGACTTTCTATGTTTACGGCATGATTTTTCAGGCAAATATTTTCTGTGGCTGCTATTATAGTTATTAATAAAATGTTCATAATTATAAAAAATTTAATGGTTGAATATAATTTGGTTCTATGTCTTTACTTTTTTATCAGTTGAGGAAATACCGACTCCTAAAAAATTCAAATCTCTTTTTTCTAAAATTATTAGCAAGATCACTTCAGAGCTGACAAAATCCTACAGCTGTATGCAAGAGAGAAAAAAAAATGACAAAATTTAGAGATCTCAATTAAGTAAAAGTCAAGACTTGGCCTATTATTTCTCATTGCAAAGGATTCCTGTGTTGTTGTGCACTAGTGTCTGAGCCGCCATGTGCTGAGCAAGTGAATACATGATGAAAGTGTTGCTCTGGTTTTGTTTTTCTCACTGTAAAAGGCAAGTTGTGGCTACAGTCAAGTGGAATAGTTGTTCAATGTGTTCATCAAGGCATGGAAATTATCCAGAAGGGACTTAAAAAGGCTACGGGTGCCCTACTGCTCCTGCAATCTGATTTTTGTGTGGATTAATTTTACTCATCTGTGCTGACCTCTTGAAATTCGGTAGGGGTTTAAGGCCCAGAAGATTGAGAAGAGCAGGATTTCTACTATAGTTTTGTCCTGTGGTTTTCATGCAATTTTAGATTATACACAGTGTATTACTATGCTTAAATGTTCGTTAACTTCTCATTACTGTCTTCTCTAAAAATGCTATAGTTTGAGAAAAAGTTTGTGTTATAGATTAAGAAATTCTAAAACCATTAAGAAAATACAATCCATTAATTTTATGTGACAGCTCTGCAATCAGTAAAGTAGAACTAATTAACACAGAGCAGCTGCCAAGCAAACAAGGGCAAAACTTGGCAAAAGCAAGTTATGGTTCGGATAAGTTTCTGCTTGTTCAAGGCAGCAGAGAGGTGTCTGAGACAGGCCTGTTGCACATCACACTAACACTTCTGGATTTTCATGAAGCACTAGTGACTATTCATTTTACTCAGTTACCTGGTGATGCACACTCCCAGTGTGTTGAAGTTCAAAAAGCTTGACTGTTTTATGTCTATGATCTGCTCATTCAAAAGACATTTTGCTGCTTTACTTCTCTCAGCATGTGGAGCCATTTTCATTCTTTCAGTATATTGTTGTTAAAATTGTGAGTGATGGAGGGTAGGTGTTGGGTCAGAAAAAAAAGAGAGATTCTGAAAAATGCTGTTGTGTTTTGAGCACTAACAAATACTTGAACTTTTACTACCCAGAAGAAACCCTTGTTCTTGTTATGTGTTCTGCCCAGCAATGCTCATGATGTCCTCTACAGCTTAATAGCATCTTTCAATGCCTAATAGAAAGGTGACAGACAAACTGTCAAGATCAAATAAATTCTAAATTTATGTGTCCAGTTTTAGTGTATTCTGAGAAACAATTTTGGCTTTCAGCTTAACTAATCATTCATGAAAATCACCTGTCTGAATGGTGTGTCAGGTTACTATGTTGTTAATAAGTTGCATCAAAAAAAATTACCACGGAGTTATACGTATTTTAGTACACTCCTGCACTTTCAAACAAAAAGAGAAAATTTTCCAGCCCTGAAACAAATCATTTTCTCTATGGATTTCACCATTGGTGGGACTGATTCTGCAACCCCTGCTCATGTGACTTCAAAGCCATTATTCTCATGAGTAAGGGAGTTCTGTTTGTGATACTAGCACAGACACGTTTTATGGAAATAACCTGTTTGATCAGGTATGACTCTTCTCCTGCCAGCTATCATGTGACAGCCAATAATTTTAAATTCACCACATCTCTTATGCACTTTTGTCTGGATACATTTTCCCATGTGTTATCTAGGCTTATTTTCCACCCCCCCCCCCCCCCCCACTCCTCTTGTTAGGCTATGGTTACACATCCTACTCATAACTTGATTGCACATAAAAATAGTCAAAAAGCTAAATCCTCTCCTTGTATATTCATATGAAACATCTGCCAGGATTGAATCAGGAACCTGCAGGTTCCTCTGCCAGATAAATTTGTTGTAGAAAGAGAAACTAAAGCAATTCCACATCCAGGAATTATCACCTAAGATTAGGTACTTAAACCTGAAATTTTACATTCCTAGGTAAAATGGCTGTTAAGCAAACATGCATTTGCAGACAGAACACCCTCAGTCATATCAGAATTCAGGTTTTATTGAGGAGATTTATTGAGGGCACTTAGCATGACTAATTTGAAAAACTCAAATTTTAATGATAATGGCATACATCCTATATTGAAATTACTTTTCTGTTCATTTTTCTAATGATTAAGCTCAGTTACTCTATGGAAATGTATTGTATCTCCATACAATACAAGATACAATAGCAGAACAGAAACAATCTCAATGGAAACTTCCTCAAAGTGCTCAGTTCTTTGAATAAACTTATTTTAAAATAAATAAAACTTCAAAGTATATTATTCTGCCTGACATGAGCATTGACATGAGCAATAATTCTTGGATTATTCCTGTCATGATTGTTGAAACAGTAATGGATTCTCGATCCTGGCTGCAATTCAAAGTATTGCTAACATAGGAAACACCTGACCTCCTCTGAATTAGAAAACAAAATTCCAGAAAAATCTTTCCCTTTAAATTGGATGAAGTACATTCAAAAGTGACATATGAAAAGGTGAAGTGTAGAAAAAGAAAATCAAGTTTCAATTAAAAAGTTATCAAATGGCATATTTTTAAAATATGAGGGTTTGCCTTATATTTGAATTCTGCTTCTCATTATTTCAAAGGCACCGATGTATCAATTTTTTTAAAGAGATGCAGAATGAATAAAAGGGAAGGGTTCATTATTGCAACCCTTTTCTAGTCAGGGCTTTGGATGAGTAAGAAAGACGTAAAAGTCCCAAAACGCTGACAGTACCAGAGCTACCACAGCAGTCTGATGACTAACACAATACGTGTGAGTTCTCAGCACTCCTCCCATCCAGGCCAGCAACAATGCCACTGTTGACTTCAAAGAGAGAGAAGCAGATCCCATATGAATAATGCTGGGAAGATGTTAAAGGCGTGTTCAGTCATTTAGATTTGAGTAGGTGGAGGAGGGAGGATTCCGTAATTACGTATGATATTGCTTGGTACTCAATTAATGATTAGTTAATTCTTGTTTGTAAATTGCTTTGAGGGTGCAAAGAATAATACACATCCTATGGGCCTAATTCTGTCCCCAGCTTCATCAGAATAAATCCAGAATAACTCCAATATGTCCCTAAGGTGTCGTTTTGGACAAAGGGTCCAGGTATCATTACAATAAAAGACAAGCTTTCAGACAGAACACAGTGCAAATGACAAAAACCATAAACTTGTTTCCTGCCTGCCCACCTCCCAACCTGAAACAGAAACAGCTTGTGCAACCAGCCTCGAGATTCTCTGCAGCTTCCTTTTTTTCACTCTCTCAGAGACTAACAGGACAGCAAATCTTGGCATCATTCTGACCAGCTTGGCTACCTCAAGGTCCTCAGGATGCATCCCACACATTCCAGTGGCTCCTATTGCCTTAATTATTGTTTGTCCCTGTGTCTATGGAAAGTACTATACTTGAATAGTGGTTTAGAAGGGAATTTTTTTAACTACCTAGAAATTTGCTGGGGTTAGCTGCTAGGAGACAGAATTTATCTGCTGGAAATAGCACAAGAAATAAAAGGTTTGCATCCCTGATAAATATTAGAAATAGATAACTGGGTTAGGGGAAGACTTCTAACTGCTGGTGACAGGGGAGAATCAGAAAGTATTAGTTGGGGAGGTAGAGGAGCCTCCCTCCCTCTGGAACATGTAGGATAAATGTAACTTCAAAATTGTTCAGTTTTATCTCGTGAACTAGACATTTTTGTCTGATGCCTGCTTGCGCTCCTTCCTATACCACAGCCATAACTGAGAGACATAACAAGCACAGCCACCGAGTTCATTGGATCAGCCTTTTCCAATAGTAACATGAACTCCATTAAGGAACCTTATTCAATTCAAGAATTCAAAATCTTCCATTACCAACAAGTAGCAAAATGGGGTTTTCCTTAACTATCAGAGGACAAGTGTGAAAATATAGGGCCTGAATTTACAATCCCCAACATCACCAATGGACAAATTTCTGATGTTCTCATTTCTGGTGCTCAAAAGCAAAAGATGAGACTCTTTTACACTCCAGTGTAAAAGATGTATTTTTACTACTTTACTACTTTACTTTTACTACTAAATCAGAACTGCCTGTAGGCTGGAATCAAGAGGATTATGAATACTCATGTCCTTAAGTAATAGAATTCTTTACAGATATGATTCTTATTTCAGAAAAACTCATAATAGTTTTTCAGAGTATGAGAGTGATGTGGCTGGGTGTGAGGTATTAGTCTCACTGTTAAGTAAAAGGATAGGCCACAGGATGCAGACAGCAGACAAGATTCACTAGAGTTGCACTGGGAGGTACATACCCATACTTTGCTGGGTCAAGACAATTGTTTGCATGCCAGAAGGGATTTCAGCCTAAGGGTGGAGAGGATTTCATTGTGCTCACCAAAGGAGGTGGGACAGACTGATAAGAGACGTTCAATTAGCGTTATTTCTGGTGGACCTCATCACTCAGGTTCTCTAGTGAGTGTATAGTCTGTCCTCCCTTTGACTTTTCCATGTCCCCCTGGAACAGGACATATAAAAGAGCAGGACTGAGCTCCCACTGGGGTGAGCAAACTTTGCTGTTCACATGGAGTCTGATATTGTCCCTTCTCTGAGATGAGGAAGGGAACGGCTGCACGTGAATTTGAACCCTACTACTGAAGCTGAAGATTTAAACAGTCATGAACTCAACATAAGTTAAAAGATGTGTTGATGTATTTAGCACAACATGAATATATTGTAGTGATTTTCCTGTGGAGTACTTTTCTTAATCATTTATGTCAACAGCTTGCTCAAACAAACAAGGAAAAAAAAATCCTTACTCTAGTAAACAGTCAAAAAAATTCAAGCTATATTCACATGAAATGGGCAGATCCACAGTTTAAACATTGAGAAGCAGATTAAGGCATCCATTATAGGCCAAGGTCTCAAAGAATGTTTTGGGCAAAAACAGATAATTTGAAACATTGTTTTGTAAATGACAGATGGTGAACTTTTGCAGCATAAAGGCAAATGGGGAAAAGAGAGAGAGAGGAAAGAGGGTGAAGCTGCTGTTCATTAATCTGTTGCATGTAAGAAGTTGTCTTAACATGAAGTAAGTGGAAAAAATTCTGTGTCCGTGTTCCAGTCTTGCCAGTACAATGCAATAAATTTGAAGTGAGGAAAGTCCCATGATGTAATGTAGGATAAAAGATTGTCACAGATTTTATCCAAGTATAACTGACATAAAACTCCACAGATAAAACACATCAGACAAAAACAAAACAAAAAGCTATGGGAAATTATAGGGAAGTTAAATACTCACAACTGCAGCTGTTAACATTTGTTGAGAAAAGAGAAACACTGCCATAATTTTTGAGTCACCTGGATATTTTGTTTCTTCCAATGATGAATGAAACAAACATCCAGTCCTGCAAACCCCACATTCTTCACCCTATTGTCTGAAGAGAGCAGAAGCAGATCCTAAATTTGAAAGAGATGCTCTGTAGCAGGTACATTCACCAAGTGAACTCAATTTTCACACCTTATTCAGGAATAAAGTTAAACTGTGCCTTCTTCTAAATTGTGCTAATCAAGAAATTGAGGCTCCTCTCATTTAAATGTTAGTTTTAAAGTAATTACATACTGCATCTGATCCTGCTACCTTTGTTTACTTAAGATTAGTTGCATAGCTGGGTCTCAAATCAAAACCTACTCCACTCCAGGGAAATCTGCCTGAAAACTACAGGTGGGTTTTCATCTCACATTGAATCTCTTCAATCTCACTGGGAAGTTCCAAAAAACCATTTTCATTCTTTTTAGTTAAATTACACCATTAAGTACTTCAGGCTTATTTTTGACTTTGTAAATAAGAAAAAATAAAAAAATAAAAAAATAAATTATTTAGGATAAATACTTTTCTAGTTTCCTAGAGAGTTTGGTAACAACTCTTGTAACCGCTTCTTTCTTCAGCTGCAGTGTTAAAAATCTGTGTGAAAGCTTTATTTTGAGGAAGATATAGCTTGGAAATTGCTCTGGCATAGCCATTCAAACTCAAGGTTCTGTCTTGGAAGACAGAATAGATTTTGAAGGTTTTAACTGTCAGGGAATTCAGGTGCTGGATATGGAAAAAAAATAATTTCACAAACTCATTTGTGGAAATCTTGCAGCTGGATATTTCAAGCCTATTGCAATAGGCTTGAAAAAAGTACTGCTCCAGGCCTGCAGTATAGCCATATCTTGCAGCTGGGTTTTGCTTGCTACATTTTGCCTTGCATTTTTACATGCCAATTTTTTTATTGTTCTTGCAGGTACTCTTGGATTTCAGCACAGGATTTCATGTAGAGGTAATATATATTTCTTTAGAAACTGGTTTTCTGATTAAATGAAATGCAACAAATGAAAAAATTACATGGAAAATACTCAGCTAAGACACTTCTTAGCTTGAAGATTGAAAACATATTTAAATATTAAACAGCTGCAGGTAATAACCTGCTCACCCTCTCAAGAGAAATTCACCTAAATCTAAATTAATATCTTATACAAATGAGTAATTTTATAATAAACATATACAGTCATAGAATTTGGGACTCACAGACATTCAAAAAAGCAGATGGTCTACAAAAATCTCTTCTCTCCTTATTGTTGGAAATTATAATTGTCTGTATTTTTTTAAAATGGATTGAGGTCATATGATACTGGAACTTTCTGTCAAAGGTAAAAGAATGGGATGAAAATGGAATGGCAAGATGGAAAACCTTTAGAAGACAAAAACGTGAATGGATCAAATTTGCTGCAGCTTGTAGAGAAGGAGAAGATAATTCCAAGAGGAATCCAATTGCCAGAGTAAGTAGAAAGAAAAACACAGATATTCCCTGGCAAGGAAGTTTTCCCAAAGACAGGCTGATAAAAGCAGAGAGAGTTAAAAATAGGTATGCTTGGAGTATCAAAGCAAGGAATGTAGAATAAAAAAAGATGATGCAACATTCCCAACTCTGCTGAGGCAGTCTCACAGGGTGAACCCATGTGGCTGCTGAGGAGTGACCAGAACACTGCCATGAGTCTACTTGCCAGGCAGCTCCAACCAGTGCTTATGTTCTAGATCATGACATTTTTCTTCTCTCTCCCTCATCCCGAGAAACCCCTGAGCAGAAGTTCAAAGATTTTACATGACCTGCAGGAAACAGAAAAAAATATATACCTTCCTGTTCTCTCACTATGACCATGCCTTTACCAGCCACAGTGGACCCTTGGAGGTTTCTCTGTCCAACTCCTTGACAGATTTAAGAGAAAGCCTATCCAGTCCTTAAGAGGAGATGGATGATAGGTTGATGCTTTGTAGAAGAGCTTTCCATTGATTCTATCAACTGAACCTTGTAAAAAGTGATTGAGAAACTGAAGTTGTATAGAATTTTTTACAGGAACTAAGAATAGGAGAAAAAACCCTTTAGGTGTTCCTTGGTAAACTGGCATAAATTATTATTATTTGTTACTGTAGATCCGATCTGACTGTGAAGAAGACAATCCAATCACATACAGCATCTCTGGAGTTGGAATTGATCGTGCGCCCTATGGAATATTTGTTGTTAACCCGAGAACAGGAGAGATTAATATAACATCAATAGTGGATAGGGAAGTAACACCAGTATTTGTTGTAAGTACTTCCCTTTTTCTTTACCTTTATCCTGGATGGATCCAGAGTGGGGCAGACAACAAGATTGCTTATTTCAGATTGCTACTTTGCTTACTTAATTTCTGGATTTAAAAGAAGTAAATCTCTTTATTTAGATACGTTGCTTTGCTAAACACTCAGTAACGGGTGTTGATTTGGAGCCACCTCTTGAACTTCGAGTCAGAGTCCTGGATATAAATGATAACCCTCCTGTATTTGCACAAACTGTATTTACAGGATCTGTTGAAGAGAGCAGCATGGACAGTAAGTAACTACACTGTGCCTTTTACAGTACTGCTAGTGAAGCTCACAGGATACAGTTAATATAAACCTGGGGTGCTCTTTCTGCTTTTCTTAGGCAATCGCATATATTGGTCAGGGTCACTGCAGAGGAGGGAACTGCAGATGCTTCTATTTTGTGCTATTTCTCCAAGTGCTATTTGAGCCAGGGCCTGGGCTAATTGCTATAAATTAAACAGCAATGCTTCCTTCTCCCTTTCCTCCCACACACGAGTGCTGCATGTTCCAGTTTCTAACCATACCATCATGCAAATGCTTTCAGATGTGAAAATGTAAAATAAATAATTTCATTCCTTCTCATTAGAATAAAAAATATCATTGCACTTGCTTCCTTTGAGGGTATGTAAAACACATTTTCCCCCTTTTTCTCTTCCAAATATTTGTACTTTTGGTCTGTGTATTTATAATTGCAGCAGAATATTATTAAAGAACTCCATATTTAAACCATTAAAATGGTTCTTTTTACCAAAAGTGCAGCAATCAACATTAGACATGCAAATAGCACTGAGGCAATGGTGCCTAACAATAATTTTCTTCTTTCTAGAAATTCTCATTTAAAGCTGGGATTCTTATAATCTCTACAAGCTCAGCACTTATTGTATTTGCATATTCCCCATGGTGATTTAAAGAAGTTCTGTGAAAGTCTGCATTATTCCTTCTGACTTTGATTTTTAATTCATTTAAAGTCATCAGCATTGTCAGAATCAGTACTACAAAACTAAAGTTTTGGTTGTCTTTGTAAATGTCAAGGAATAGATAGCCTTCTGTCATTTTCATACACCATTTTAGTATTGTGTGAGGGTTTTTTGGTTTGTTTGTTTGTTTGTTTGTTTGTTTTGTGGATTTTTTTTAATTATTATTTTTTTTATTTTTAGACACATTGGTGATGAAAATCATTGCAACAGATGCAGATGAACCCAACCACTTGAATTCTAAAATTGCCTTCAAAATAGAGAGTCAGGAACCTTCTGGTCCACCCATGTTCATTATGAATAAATATACAGGAGAACTCCATCTTGCAAATTATCTTGACAGAGAGGTAACATTTTCCCTTCCAAAGATAAATAACATGATGTTGTAGTGTATATGTGCTATGAGAGCAAGAAAAACATAGAAGAGAGAGCAAGGTTGTGGTTTTTACAAATAGTAATGGAGAATTGCATGTTTTTGATGTGTCACAATAAAATGCCTAAGTCAAATTCCTGCCTTAGGAAATAGTAGCAAGCATGAGTTATTTATAAGATGCACAGATGGTCTTCTAACATACTCATTTCTGTTTTTGTGACAGCAACATAGTAGCTACACTCTGGTTGTGAAGGCATCAGACCGGGATGGGGCTGCAGATGGAATATCATCCCTTTGTAGCTGTAACGTTAAAGTTATTGATGTTAATGACAACTTTCCAACTCTTGCTCAAAGCTCTGTAAGTTTCCAGCAATAAAAGCAGCAACACTGATTTAAAACCCTGTTTAAAAGCCCTGTTGATAACAGAGCTCCTACTAACCCATAGAGAACTTTCACATTTACATGCTCCATGGGATTTATAGGGTTGTTCCCTTGAAGCATGCTCAAAATACAGTCGCTTGTGCAACAATTCTGAGAACATACACATAGATTATTTTTGCATTCAGATATGTAAATTGTGACACTGTCAGGACTGACTTCTTTGTATTCAGAGAAATTTTGTCATTCAGGTGTCCAGATTCCTGCAATATGGCCAGATTATATAGAATAACCCAATCCTTGGAAGATCATTTCTTACAGAAAGCACAAATCCTTTTCCTCTAAGATGCCTCTGATAACCTTGGAGGTGACACAGCTTTTCAAATCTGTAATCACAATCACAGTTTTTCCAGAGCACACTTTTTTTATTAAATTGGCATAGACTGTGCTGAGAACATCCTTCAAAAGAATCTCTGCAGACAGCTGTGTTTCCCTCACACACACACACACACACACACACAACATATATATATGTATATGTATATATGTATATATATATGTTTGCTAATAGGTATTTATCTGTCATTTCAGTTTTCAGCAAGCATTTCAGAAAATTCACTCAGTTCAGAACTGCTACGAATACAAGCTCTGGATGCCGATGAAGAGTTTACAGACAATTGGTTAGCAGAGTTTTTCTTTATATCCGGTAATGAAGATAACTGTTTTGAAATTGTTACAGATCGAGCTACAAATCAAGGAATCCTTAGAGTAATTAAGGTATGGATAAATATTGTGATTCAGCTCTTGACTTAAAATTTTAAGTAATTGTTAACACAATTAAACAGGCAGTAAAAACACTGTCACTCAACCAATTAAAATAAAAAATACTTTTAAAATATTAAAGGATCTTTTATGTATGATCTAGTTCTCTGTGGTTTACCTTTTAGGAACTGGACTTTGAACATATCCGAAGTCACTCACTGATGATTGGCGTGAGGAATGTAGCTGCCTTCCACCACTCTGTTGCACATGAGTACCAAATATTTGGAACACCCCTCACAGTAGAAGTAAAAAATTTGATTGAACCACCAAGATTTCATCCATCTTCAGTTGTGTTTTCCCTGGCAGAAGGGGCAAGAGTGAATTATGTTGTGGGAACATACACAGCCATGGATGAGGACACTAGAACTATTGCAACTAATGTTGTGTAAGCTCTGCTCTGCTTTAAGTCCCTGGATGGAATAATTCTTGAGATTTCAATGGGATAAGGAATAGGTATTTTAAAGGATGCTTTAAAAAACAGTGTTCATTGATTAGCAATAGAAAAATGGCAATAGAATAGTACTATATAGTATCAAATAATATTATATATTATATAGTATTTTATATTCTATATTATTATAGGATAGTATATAGCCCATTTTTGTGATATAATGGCTTTTCATTCCTGACTACTTTCCTCAGACTTATGCACAAGATGAACAAAATATCATTTTTCTAACAGGCTGTAACTTAAGTAGACTAGAATAGGGTTGTGGGTCTTTTTTTTTACTCAGCCTAACAATGTTTTTTCTTGAAATATTTTCTGCAAAGAGGGAATTCAGTAGCAGCTCAAGAAAAGCAGGCAAAATATCCCAATAATCATCAATATTATCCAATCAGAATAGAAGAGGTCCCTGCTAGCTCATTCTCTAGTAAAATAAAAAATTTACACTTATTTCTCTTGAAATTAACAATGATAACAGAGACCATCATTTGATTTTCAGTGTATGTAGTAATAAATACAACCTATTTACAAATATTTGAAAAAAATTTCCTATAACACAGAAATGTGTCAGCATATACAACTGTAGAATGTTATAGGAAGAGCTGTGGATTTAACCATTGATATCAACAAGGGTTCTAGTAAAGGTTTACAGGATCCAGAAAAATTTTACTTTTAGACTATGATGCCACTTTCAAAATAAAATGGGATTCTACACATTTGCTTTATTCCTAATTACTTTTCTAGTCTACATCTTTTGGAGTGGACACGGATTTGGCTTGAACTGGGTAAAATACAATAGGATCTAACACAGCCTAAGAAAAATGCTCCAAAGTGCCAAATTTTACCTACAAGATAAATTTGTAATACATATATTCGTAACATAATGCTGAGTATTTTTACTTCACCAAACACAGATATAGTATAGGACGTGATCCAGCTGCCTGGTTCAGAATCAACCAAAACACTGGGGAAATCACACTGAACAAAGTTATTAACCGGGATTCGGTCTACGTAGTCAATGGGCAGTACCAAGCAGAGGTTCTGGCTATCACCAGAGGTAAGAAAAGAGATTAAGTTTTCTGAAATAAACTCTTTCTATTCCAGATTTTTCTCAGTGTTTTTTTCCCTGTTTCTAGTTCTCCAACCCTAACTGCATAATTTATATTATCAATATTCTCTCTTGATCACAAACATCTTCTTTTTACAGGGGTTCCTCGATATACTGCTACTGGTACTGTTGTGCTTTCAATAGATGGCATCAATGCCAACTGCCCAACTATTAATACTGAAATGAGGAAAGTATGTATGCATTCCCCATCAGTGATTATCTCAGCAAAGCATAGGGATGGTAATCTCTATGCTACCCCCTTTACATTCAGCATACATGGTGAACCTCAGACTACATGGATTATCAGACGAATAAATGGTAAATTAACCTACATTTTATAACAGAACAAATCATAGTAATAAGCTCTTATCTAAGATAACTGGTTAGGATGTTACTTTATTAACAAACAAAACACTTATTAGAATCTATTCAAATCTCAGTTAAATAGGAATCTAAGAAGTTTGAAATAACTTTTAATTTGAATACATGCATGCATACATATACATATATTAGAATATTTAAATCAGAATTATTACATGTGTTATATTTTAAGGGAAACTGAAAATTTACTGATAAAATTAGAGCAGCAAGACTGTACTTTGAGTATGACAAGAGCTGTTACTGGTCTAAATATAATGAAGTAAATCAAAATGAGTAATTTGATAGTTTTTTATTTTGGTGTTATCTAACATATCTAAAATATCCTAAGCATGTAAAAAATCTCAGATTTGTTTATTAGAGTATAAAGTTACCAGTTACTCTTTTTTTTTACTCTTTTTTTACTTTTATGAGAAGCATATGAAAATAACAAATTAAGATTACAACTTTTTTAATTTATTGTACCAGTTATACATACTTGTATTTTAAAGAAAATTTAGTCAGTGCCCAGTGAAGCTTTGGCAGTTCGACATGACAAAATGATTAATTAATCAAATCCCATGCATTACTAAATGACAGAATTTGCATAACTTACTGTATACATAGAAGACTACATTAAATGGCAAGTATCACAATTGCAAGTATTCTTGAGTCTCCTACCTGTCCTAAACAGCTGCAAATATGCATTTTTAAATATTTTAAACCTACTGGAAAACTTTCTGAAAAACATATATGAGTTCCTTGAGAGAGGAAAAAGAAATGCATAAAACTTTCAACTTCTATCTTTACCATTGTGCAAATAAAATTCAGGAAAAGCAGCAGTGGGAATAAAAAATTTAATTTTCCTCTTTTGTATTTCTCAAGTTTAGAAGTGATAACTAGACTGATTTGGCTCAGTTTTTGCAAGAAAAAAAACAAGCATAGATGAGTATTATATGTTTCAGCTTTGAGTAAGTACTGTAGATGCATAAGTAATTGAAGTACTTAAAAAGGGAACACTTTGTTTCATTCTGTTCTATGAATGTAATATACAAGTAGTATAGATTTGTAGAACACTTACAGTCAATACCTTCATCCAAATACTTTTCTCTCTTTTTTTTGTTTTTTCCCCTCCAAGATTCATCTGCAGAACTAGTGGGCCAGAACATAGACTTTTACCTTTACAGGATCTATGTGGTTGTAAGAGATAGCCAAGGCCGGCGCTGTGCTAGACCACACATAATTCCTGTGCAAGCTTGCCAGTGTGACAGTCGGAATTACTGCACCAGTGGGGCCACAAGAATTATCATCATCGGTGGTGGTGGCAGCTCTGGTGTTGGCACTATTGATGATGGTGGTGGGACTGGTGGAGGAGACCGGGAAGACGGAGGACAACAAGGTGGTAATGATTATGGTGAGGTTAGACCTGGAGGAGATTTTGAGGACCACACAGAGTGGCAGGGTTATACTGATGGCTACGATGGAGGTGAGGATGGATATACTGCCGCCATTGATGACGGTTACACTGGAAATGAAAATATCGGCAGACAACTGGAATCAAACACCACCCTTAGTGGTGCTGCCATTGGCCTGATGTTTCTTGGTGGATTAATATTTGTTTGTAAGTATAAAAATAAGAAAATAATTTTATTATTTTCTAAATAACGTAAATAGTGCATTTTTTAATTCTTCTAAAATACCTTTTCAGTTGGTTGTTAATCCATTGGTTTCTATTGGCCATTTGACAGAGAAAAAATTGTCTTTTAAACAAAAAGAATTTCCATAAATTTTATGTTATACATACACACATTTTTAATTTAAAATTAAGCATTTCCTTTCTAAGACTTGTTATCCAATTCTTAGACAGAGCTGTCCTGTCACTTACATTTTGCAATTTGTACTTCCATTACATTACTAAAAGAAATGAGTAAGTATCAGCCCCAAGCTGGGTATCAAAGGATCTGAAGATCTAAGAAGATTCTTTTGAATTCAAAGCCAGATTTCAGTAGTAGAACAATAAATCACAGATTTTGAAACTTTTGGCTACTCCTTCCAAACATTACATCTAATACAAAAAAAAAAAAAGAAAAAAAAGTACCATTTATGATAACAGGATCAAAACAGAACATTAATTCATTTGTCCTAGCATTCATGAAGAATTATGAGCTTCATGGACTCAAGTTAGAATTTATGCAAGCAATTATTTCTCAGACTACCACAATCATAGGTCATCAACCTTCTTTCATGGCCTGGGCATCAAGTAATCAACATCTAAAATTCCCCATTGCAGAAATACTGGCTACTAAACCTGAGGCAATTGATTTTCTTTCTCCCTGATTTTTTGAGAAGAGGAGTTTGGTTCGAGTTTTGATCTTTCTTTAGTAGACTTCAACACAAAATTTTGAAGCCTCAAAAGGCTGTTCAATTTGTAGTCCCCAGATGGTTCATCTTAGAGCAGAGACTGTCTTTCTGCCTTTGGAAATCCTCCCTCATAGTCCGGAGTAAATACGCCCTTAGTCATGCCGTATGAGGCAGCACTTTGTACATAGTATAGTCCTTTCCCCTGTTCATTTCTCTTTGATGTTCAAGTAATAAGAGGGCTGCAGTGACTTTCCTATGAAGACAGGCTGAAAGAGCTGGGACTGTTCAGCCTGGAGAAGACTCCAAAGGAAACTTTAGGGCAGGTTTCCAATGCCTGAAGAGGGCTTAGAAGAAAGCTCGAGTGGGACTTTTTACAAGGGCATGTAGTGACACAACAAGAAGCAATGGATTTAAATTGAAAGACAGTAGGTTTAGGAAGAAATTCTTTGCTGTGAGGGTGATGAGACAGAGACATATGTCACCCAATGAAGTTGTGGATGTCCAGTCCCTGGAAGGGTTCAAGTCTGGTTTGGATGGGTCTTTGAGCAGCCTGATAAGTGGAAAGTGTCCCATGGCAGAGGAGTCAAAACGAAATGGTATTTAAGATCTCTTCCAACCCAAGTCATTCTATGATTCTATGAATTAATATTGCATTGCCTTTCAAAAATAAGCTGTGTTTTGATGTTGGCCATTACAAGCATTCTGCAATTTCCAGCACTGAGTTCTTTAAACAACTAAGCATAATACAGCTGTTTGGGAAACCTGACTCACTCTACGGAAACATTTGGTGAAACTAGGGCTTGGAGTTTGCCCCTACTGCATTTCCAAATCAAGCATTATGTATATGTGAAAATTGCAACAGGAGCCTTAGCCAAAGATCACTGTAGTCAGGTGGATTCTCCACCAATTCTCATATGTCTATTATTACTGATGTGTATTTATTTTCAATTACAAAACTTGAAGAGAAAAATGTATGCTTATATATCAGGAAAGAATAACACTGAATGCTATACATAGTAACACTGGTTCGGTTTGTTTTATTTTCATATGTATGCAACTCATATTGGTTCAGCTGAGATAGATCAAAGTCTCTTCCCAGGTGTATAAGCATAAATTTGGAGTAACAGCCCCACCCCTCTGTTGCTCTGCTATAACTAGAGGTACAAATTATTCTGAATTTCCAAATACAGGCATCTCCATAAGCAGCTAATGATTCTGAAAGTCAGACTTAGAGGCTGCTTGGTTAGAAATATTTTAAAGGCATATTTTCAAAAGTTCATTAGCACCTGCCCTCTGGGGAGAGCAGCTATTCCTGTGAGGAAGAGATATTCTAAATCCTTGTTTCTTATTCCTTTCCTGTTAAGTGATTCCAATTTTGATGTCAATGAGCGACTGTTGTGGCTGTGGACCTGGCGCTGCAGGTGGAGTTGGAACTGGATTTGAACCTGTACCTGAATGTACAGAAGGGGCAATTCATCCATGGGGAATAGAAGGTGCACAGCCTGAAGACAGGGTCAGTACAACCCATGTTTCTAAAACCAGAAGTAATTCATACTTAGAGTGAACCCTGTATTTGACTATAAATAGTAACACTGTGTCATCTAAAACCAGTCAAGCATTGTCAATAATTGCCAGGCAGATATGAAAGATGATTCTTAATTAGCATTCACTGATGGGGTTTATGTGTTTTAAGCAGTGGTCAGTTTGGCATAACAGTTTGGTGCCACTGTTCCTTCAAATAAGCGTAATAACTAGCAAACTTCTTCAGTGCAACTTTAGGAGAAGGGAACACAAATCATCTTCACTGATCATTGTTCGTGCTGACAAGGAAAAAAACTTGTCTCTTTTTTTTTTTTTTTTTTGTTTGTTAATGGAGATGGTGATAATAACTATCATTAACAGTTTAGACTGCTAATTCCTTAACATAATTCACAAAGTCTTGGTCTTCATATGGGAATTTCAAGGTAATCATTCAAGGAGTCACAATGTTGTTTTCCAGGATGTCTCGCACATTCTTGCCCCAACAACTGCTGCAGGAGGTGATTTTGGTGAACCTTCTGGTAAGCAAATCCTTAAATCTTCTATGTTATGCTGTCATAAAGCTGTCTTCCAGAACTTCATGCCTTCAGATTCATGGAGTCCTTTGGTTTCCCAGCTATATAACTCAGCCCTTTCAATCTCACATCTGCAGATATTAAAACTCATTCATAAGACCTTCAGTATGAATATACAAAGTCTGGGGTTTGAGCTTTTGAGCAGATTAATTTCTGCAAACTACACTTATTTTGAAATATCTGCCAAGGCT
Organism: Parus major; assembly: GCF_001522545.3. Classification (NCBI taxonomy): domain Eukaryota; kingdom Metazoa; phylum Chordata; class Aves; order Passeriformes; family Paridae; genus Parus; species Parus major. The sequence goes on from NC_031769.1 coordinate 107,807,299, forward strand.
TTCAAATCCCAGGCAATTTTTCTCAATCAGCACAGCTACTGAATGGAGAGCCTTTTCAAAATACCAGTTTTAGCAGAAATCAATCTTTAGCCAGAATAATATTTGCTTTCAAAACTTGGGTAAAATCTTTAGTTCTTCCCAGTTTCCTGCTTCCCACAAGGGAGCATGTCAAGTAGCTAATTAATTACTGACAATTTGTGTGTTAACCTAGACAAGCTGATACATAACACAATAAATGTATTCTTCTGAGATAAGGTTCCTCCAGGAATCCAATGATCATAGAGAATAAACTCAGATGCGCAGTGCCTCTTTCTCCTTCTCCCTCATTCCTTAGTTCAGAAGAGGAAGGAAAGATGCTGGCACAGATCTATTTGTACTAGCTTCTGACAGGAAGAAATGTTACTCTGCAAGACAACTTCTCTGCTATTTATTATACAAGAATGTTCTCAGATTTCTCATTTCATCAAAAATGAAAAAAATAGATAATTTAGCCTATGTTTCCCAATCAAACCATAGTCAAGACTACTGTATGCAATTCTTTTATTATAATATGTGCTGATCATTAGTAAAATTATTTCTTTGTTATCATGTATTAAAAAATACAGCTAAGATAAAATCCTTTAAGTATTACTTTATAATTTATTTTAAGGACCATTTCCATTCTGGATTATAAACTGGTGGTTATTATGATCCATTGTTGTTCTCCCCTAAAAAAATCTCACTATTAGAAAACATAGAAGTAGTTACAAAACTCTTTATTTTCTAAATGTGTAAGGGAAAAAATTTCAATGCCAATATGATCACAGATACGCATTTATGTATTTGCATAGATAAACATCTGATTTTCTAACACAGAACCCATGACAGCATATATATACACTAGACAGAATAATCTTTCCAGCCAATAACAGAATAAATCACTGATTTTCAAAAACACATGTGTACATGCTGCCTAGCCTCAGGAATAAAATCAAGCGCTCAAGTGTCATTAATATGTATTTAATTATTACTGCAGTTTCAATGTTTGGTACCTGTGCATGTACCTGTGACTGAAATTGCTCTAAAATACCTCTAGAAAATCCATAGTGTCATTATAGCATTTGTAAAAACAACAGTTTGTGTGTAAGGTTTTGCAGAGCATAGGAAGGATATCTTTTTCTGTTTTCAGATATATATAATAACACATATGGAGGAGGAGGAGTAGTAGCTTCTGGTGTTGAAGAAACTACAGGTGTTGGCTATGGCACTGGTACTGGCTACGGAACAGCTGGAGGAATTTCTGGAACAGGGGAAGCAAAAGGGTCAATTGGAGGAACAATAAAAGAGTATCGAGAAGGAGGAGTGAACATGGCCTTCCTAGACAACTATTTCTCTGAGGTAATTAGTTGCTATTCTTTGAGTTAGATTTGTCAGCATGCTTCCTGTTAGAGTCTCCTTCCCAGGTTACATGGTGGAAATCCAAATTAATTCTACTCAAATTGAAACTTCTATGATGTAAGACTGCTGTGAGAGCAAAGCTGATCACACTGGTAGCAGTACTGACTTTGAGCTGCTGCCATAGTAGATGGATTGTTCAACATCCTTTTTGTAAAATTGGTGGACACACTGCATGGTAGGAAGTAATTAAATGATTTAAACTTCCTAAGTACCCACCAAATTTATGTATTTTCCACCTTTCTCAGTGTATAAATTTATAATACCTTTTTGGAGTTGTTCACTCCTACTTCCTGTACAGCTTGTTTCATGAAGTAATTTTAATTCTTAAGAAATTTAAACATCAGTTTTTGCTTATTTTTATTGCCATTTCTGCTCCCTAAAAGACTTGTCAACTACCAGCGGCACTGATAATGTAGTTTTTCAATTGACAACACCTTAATGAGTCTTTACATATGGGATTAAAAATGGTATGGAATTTACATGATTAATGGTTTCATGGGCTATATTTTTATTCATATGCATGAACTGTGAGGCATAAATTTTATAACTGCATGTCACCAAAATATCAATTAAGATATAAGGATTGCTATACTACAAATACAAGGTTCAGCAGATGAGAGAACAGAGCAGTCCTGACATCCTGAGCATGTATTTCTCCCAGACTGCAATCTTCTTGCCTATTTTTGTTAGGAAGTGGCCTGGACCACTACGTATAAATAGTCTGCCAGCCATAGGCTACACATACTATTCCTGCTATCTTCCTGGACCACCTGAATCCTCAAACTCACTGACTCTCCCTCCCAGGCCTCCCATTCCATTCTTTTTCTGCTTCCTCCAACCTCACTCTGCACTCACTTTAAATTCTCCTCTTTCCTGCCTGATCTCCCTGCAATGACCACACCAGGATCCCCAACACCATCCCCATTTGGCAATTTCCTTCTTGCTCAAAATGGACTTCCCTCTGGACTCACCAAACCTCCCCCACTGTGGACAATCTTCCATCCCATCTCCTCTTTCCTGGTCTCTTCATTTCTCCCCTTGCCACCCTGCTTCACTCCTCTTCCCACCAGTTTGTTCAGACACTGCTGCTCAAAGAAGGCATCAGTTTGCTTGTCCCTTTTGCCCCATAGACAGAGCCATTGTTGACAGACCGAATTCAAAATGCTACGTGTTGTCAGAAACAATAAAACACAGTAATATTTAAATAAACTTATTTCAAGGTTAAAAAACGTTGAAGGTATAGTCTGTTCTGTTGATGTCCTGTTTTTCAGGTTAGCTGGGCCCTACTGTGGTTAGGGAAGCTTTACTGTGGTTTGAGAGCTCATGGTTAAAAACCTGACAAAATTCACTCTGTTCTTCTGTTCTATTTTTTTCTTTTTTCATTTTTTTGTTTTTACAAACTCCAGAAAGCATTTGTGTATGCAGATGAAGATGAAGGTCGGCCGGCAAATGACTGCCTATTAATTTATGATCATGAAGGAGTAGGTACTCCTGTCGGCTCCGTGGGTTGCTGCAGCTTTATTGGAGAAGATACAGATGAAACATATTTGGATACATTAGGACCAAAATTTAAGACTCTAGCAGAGATCTGTCTAGGCAAAGAGATTGAACCTTTCCCTGATGTCAACCCACCCTGGCCAGGCATCAACATTCCCTTCCCCAGCCCTGAAAGTGATTTAAACCTGCCGCCGCCTGGCACCACCATCGTTGTCAATGGAAGTGCACCTATGCCTCCTCCAGTTGGCACTACGACGGTTGTTACTGAAAACACCTACACGTCTGGGACAACCATACAGCCCCCGAGGCCAATGCCAGATCCCTTGCTCCACGGCAACATGACGGTGACCGAGACCTACACCTCCGGCTCCCCCTCTCTTTGCGTTGACCCTCTGCGTGCATCCAATGTCGTCGTGACAGAGAGGGTTGTCGGGCCTGCGTCTGCCTCTGATTTGCGTGGCATGCTCGATATCCCCGATCTCACAGAGGGCTCCAACGTTATCGTCACGGAAAGAGTAATCGCGCCTAACTCCCGACTCCCGGCATCTCTGAGCATTCCTGATTTGGTAGATGGGTCAAATGTGGTAGTGACAGAAAGGGTGTTCAGGCCTGCCTCCGGCATGCCGGGCAGCCTAATAAATATTCCCTCAGAGTTATCCAATACCCACAATGTGGTGGTCACAGAGAGAGTAGTGTCAGGGTCTGGGATGAGCAGCCTGGGAGGAACAAGCCTGGGAGGAGCAAATCTGGGGGGCCTGAGCAGCACGAGTCAGATGCTCAGTGCCGACTGTCATCTTGGCCAGGGAATGGGCACAGCATCTCCAGGCACCTCCCGGAGACGAGTGACAAAGTACAGCACCATGCAGTACTCCAGTCAGTAAGGCCTCTGCTGGCACCCCTTCCTGCTGAAATCGCCATTTACACCGACACTCATTAGCTGCCACCCATCGAGAATATTGTTATTATTTATAACTAAGAAATAGCGCTAGAATTTCAGGGATTCCTGCTTGTGTGAGGATCTCTGATGGGTGCCCCATTTTGAGGTCAAATGCAGGACTTTGTCAGTGAAGGGAAACTAGAAGTTAGCTTTAAATTTATTTCTTTCTCTCCACCTAGCACTGCAAGTGTATAAAGAGACTAGTATCTTTGGAGAGATATCTAATGACTGAGTGCAGTGAGAGGGCATCCTTGCATGCACACAGTACCAACATGAATTGATGTCTTTCAAAAGCATGTTAAAATACTGTGCAGCTGAGTGATCTCTCACAATAAGCAGATTTGTGTTAATAGGCCCTCACTGACAAGAGAGGAAAAGAATGTATTTAATAATTAGTCAACTCTAGACTAAATAAGCACTTTCAAACGCATCATTTTACTTTGCATGTAATTCAAGAAGCGCTACAAAACGGCACTTTCAACCATTTCTCCCACCACCAACCATAGTTATAAATAATAATTATATGAATATAGTGCACTTCCATTGCTATCTTAAGTTCTCAGTAAACAAACACCCTGACACAGCCTGCCATGCTGTTCCTGTCATGGTGAGGAGCGATCCACCGCAGCTGGTGCTGCCGCGTTGACAGTCACCCAGGAAGATGTTGGCTTCATCCTTTCTCCATTGCCATTACAGCTTTGCTTAAACCTAAAAGGACTTCAGTGACAACAGGAACTCTTAGTCAGATTTTTTTGCCAAACTATGACTACCGTTTAAATCACCAGTGTCAGGTTATATTAAAAGGGCTATAATATATTATGCCAATTCTTGTCTCAAATACTGATAAGACAAGAAAATCTTGGAAGCTTTGGGATGTGAGAAGGCAATAACAAGTATTGTATTACTGACACTGGTAGCTGAAGTCTTCCTGAAAAGAAAAAAAAAAACACTTGGAAGCAATATAAATTTGCTAATAAGCAATGTGGAGAATTTTTATTTCATATGTCAATGTATTTTGCATTGATATTTTGAAAGTTTATTTGAATGTATTAATTGAAAAAGTCTTTATGAGTCTTTAAACTTAATTAAATCTGGCTTTTATTTTCCCACAAAAACAGCTCTACTGGACTCTGTTATTCTAATAATACCTTAACATGTCTTAGAATGTGATCTGAAGGAAAAAAATACTGAAATATATCTTCTATCTCATTTTACTTCTGTATCATATGTATAGTAACCATAGTGTACCCAATATTGCTTCAGTGTAAATAAAATAGAGTTATAGGGAGGACTAGCTTTTTTTGCTAGACCACCAAATCAGTAGTTTCCCCATAAATTTTGCTTCTTTGGCTTTGACAGATAGGTTGTTGAAAAGTTTAAGAGTTGTCTGTGAACCTCCCACTCTATAAAATGGAAAAGAAACTCAGTTGTGTATCCAAACTTACATAAGTAGGGATGAATGACCGGTTTCTGAGCCTGATGCCAAGAAAGACTTTTTAAAAGATGTTTTTGGAAATGCAGCTAGATCTGCTGTGAACAACAGCCTGCAGTGCCCCGAGTCAGTGCCACTGTCAGCATCAGTAATCCCCAGGAATCATGACCAAATCCAAGCCTACCTCCAGGAAAGGTCCCTTCCATACCTTCAGGTTTTTTTCTATGGCAACTGAGCATGCCAGATGCTCTCCCAATAAAATCTGATGTACTGCTGGTTTTGCTTCTATCTGTAGGCTTGATCATCATCTTAAGTATCAGTAAAACTGCATTGACTTCAAAGGGATTAGTCTTTCCTATAAGTTATGTACCACCTGTAATTATGGTTCCTGGAACCATTCTTTAAAGAAGGAAAGTAAGTACTAATATATGAAGCTATATCCTTTTTCATCTGGAGAATTTGTGCAGAAGTTCACTAAAATGCTGACAAACTCCTTTTCATTTTTAATGTAAACCACCTGTTTACATTAAAAAAAATATTTTAAACATGTATTACTATCTGACATATAAAAAGCCTATGCAATACACCCAAACCTCACTAGACAATATTTTAATGTAAAAAAAAAAAAATAAGCCTAGTGTAAATATTTCCATAATCATCTTAGGCAAATCAGAAATGTTTTTCTGAATTGTGTTCAAAGTAATGAAAATAGTCTTCCACAGCACATGCCAAATTCCTTGAAAAGGAATGCTGTGTGAAGTATGAGTGTCTGAACTATGGTCTCTTGCATGTCTAGAAATAGGGGAAGAATGAATAGAAAAGAATGGATAAATAGAAAACTAATAGAGAAATAGAGAAAAAAATGTTGTTTCAAAGGACAGATTTTGGTTATGTGGTGGTTGTCTCCTTCTAGTACTATCTTTTACCAACTTTTATTATTAATTATTATAATACAAGTATTATGATACAGTATTATAATACAAATTGTAATACAATTTCTTGAAATATTTTTAGCATCTTTTAATATTGGTTTCTCACAACAAACAGCAATTTCATTATCTAGTTCACTTCTGAATGTTAACTCCTGTTGCTGTGTAATTTTTACAAACTTCCTAAAAATTGTTTTCTCAGTGAATTGAGGATTCTTTTAGCAGTTACTACAAATTGTGGAAGAAAAAAATACATGTGAAGATGTAAACAAATACTTGGTTCATTAAAAATTCTGTTCAAATTATTTTTCTAGCTTCATTGTTTAAAATATAGCATATAGTTTACTTCAGGATAGCAGACATTCGCTTGTTTCTTTTCTTCCAGCTGTAATTTAAAAGCCTGTTTGCTGTCTTACCTTTAATTGTAATGTTTAACAATGAAGAAGGAATGGTTTTCAGGGAAGAAAAACAGTAGTGATATCAGTTCTACTCTAAGCCATTCAAGAAAATTGCTCTTACTTAAAGTCAGCAGCATGCAATACCAAGTGCATGTCTTGCTTCAATTTTATATTTTTTTTTAACTCGGGTTTATTTGGGAATAGGATCCTACAGCTTCAGACAGGCTCTTTGAGACCTTGGCATGATGAGAAGTATACTGACATGGAAGAAAACAGAGCCACAAGCTGAGGGCCTTGTTAGATTTCTGTCTTAGGAACACTGTCTCAATTTGAACTGCAAGTCTCCGTACCTTTTACTCTGTCCTAATTCTTTGGTAATAAATAACACTTTTAAACTGTTGTGAGCAGCATTTACTATGCACAATATGAAAAAGCCACACAATTTAAGCAACAATTAAAAAGAATTCCACCATTTTGCTTGAATTAACATAACTGCATAATTCAAATGCTCCTCACTACTGAGTCACCAAATGCATCATTTTAATTTTATTTAAAATATAAGTATTATTACTATGGGCTTGTGTTTTCATAAATAAAAATTTAGAGATTCATTTGTAATAATTTCTGAATGGCACTGAAAAAATACAATAAATGATCATTTGGAACATCATATTTTACATAGAGTGGCTCAAGATTTATTTTTTTTTCCCATTTATCAGTGGGAAATACAGTTTCCTTAAACTGATGGGGTTTTTTTCAGAAAAAAATCTCATTCTTTCATTACAAAAAAAAAAAAAAAAAAACAGTTTCCTTAAACTGATGGGGTTTTTTTCAGAAAAAAAATCTCATTGTTTCATTACAAAAAAAAACCAAAAAACAAACAACAAGAAACAGGTCTTGATTTAGAAAGTCAGGACATTCCAAAACAAAATTATTTCATGTGTTAAATTGGCAAGAATATTTTATTTCAAATTGTCAAGCAGAAATGTGTGTCAGGTCTCACAAGAATTTACAGTATAATTTCCTCAACCCATCATTCTCTGCACTGTTCTCTGTCTTTAGACAGCCTTTTCTGTGATATCCTTTTCTCCTGCAGCTCTGAAAAAGTGCTTCAGAGGAGCTGTAAATTAATGCTGGACTGCAAACCACAGAGAGGAGAGCAGAAGTCTCTAGAAACCCAGTATTTGGGCAGCACAGGCATCACAGGTACATTCACTGCACACTGGTCAAAAGGAGCTGAACTGAGGGAAAAGCACTTTGGTTCTAAAATTTCTTTGTAATGTTCCAGACCAGTGCTCATGATAATAATTATTGTTTGTACTGAGATATTTTCAAAAAGTTTTATCTGAACTCCATAAATTACTGCTTTTAAAAGAAGTATTATGTATTAAGCAAATATATAATCTGTGATTTTATTTTGCCTTAACACTTTGACATCTTTTTTCTACAGTTTCATACAGAATGATTATTGGCACTCACACATATTTCAGCTAATGATTTAAGTGTCTTTTCAGGAAGTCAGAAGAAAAAAATTGTCCATCTTCAAATTTATAGCAACTTTGCTATCAGTCTGATGATACTACCCATTCCAATGCAACAAAGATAATTTATCATTTATATTTTGTGTATTTAGAACCTGTCGAGACAGAAATGAACCAAAATTGTGTTACATACCAGTTTTTATGCTCAAGAAATTCTAGTTTCTATAAACAATGTTATTTCATATTCCAAGTGCACTTAAAATTTATAAAAAGGAGAATAATGTCAAAATTACAACTGATGACAGTTTTGGATGCATATTTGACCAATTGCTAAACAGCATCATGTAATTCAGCATACAGTGCAATGAGTTATGATATAGAACATGATGATAACTTAAGAAATGATAATTTAGGAAACAAAAGCTGCTCAGTTGACATCCATCATGTACTCCAATTATTGATGTTCATCATGTGCTGTTTGGCCTAACTGCAAATTTAGATAGTTACCTGCTTAATCTTTTTATTTTTCATACTCTTTGGAAAAGCTCTAAAAAAAAATAATAAAAAAAATACATATATTATTACAGGCTTCCTTCCAGCTCCTTCATTAAAGATTTTTCTCAAGTCAGTAAAAATCTAGGTAAAACGAATGGTAATTTTGTACCTGCAGGCTTTGATTTTACAGTGATCCAGTACCAAAGAGCTAGGTGAAGGTCTGTTCCTCTGACAGTCACTGCAGGCACAGGTTATCAGGGAGGTGAATTGTGACACCAGAGCCAGACTCATGAGACAAAGGCTCCCCAGGATTCCCTATAGGATCTTGGTAAGTTGCTTAACTTTTCTGAATTTTCAATACATTGTCTTTGAAAAGGGGAATTGCAGCTTAATCTCTTCCCCTTAGGAATATGATTACAAACTCATCAATGAGCAAAATGCTCAGGTGTTAAGGTGTTTTGGTAACCCCCATAAACACATTGTCAGTAATGTGCCTGAAGCACATATGCAGAGGGACATCTTGAGTCTTTGATGCTAAATGTCTATTTTAATGAATGCTATTTGACTGTAAAATCCACTCAAGATCAAAAGTTTGAATATAAATAGCAAAATAACAGCTATCGAACATGCAAAATTTATAAATACTAGCAGGAAAGTAATGCCTTTCTTGTGCTGTACATCTGACTTTTATCTTTGTGACCTTCCTAGTTAATATATTACTGAATAAAAGTGACCATGGTAAGCTGTAAGTGCAGCTAGAGCCTTAGGTAGGGACTGGAGAAATTCATGTGTAACAGGTCAACAAATACAAACTAAATAGCCCCATCTGGGTGAGTACTAGGGGATGGACTGCAAACAGCGTCCAGGCTTGTAGACACTTCCTAAATGGCATCTCCTATTGCCATTCCCAGAGACAGAATGCAAATAGTCCCCATTTTTATTCTGAGACTTACTAGTTCTGCTCCACTGTCATGTGAGGGCTGCTCTACATTTGATTACACCTAAGTTGAGAGTTTAAACTAAAAATTCAGCAGGATTTCCAGGACTGAAAATAGTTTTCTACATCACCTTTGAAAAGCTGTCTAGTCTCAGTTCTGAGAGATTGTCTGGGATTCACAGTTCTTGTGAAGGAATCATCTGAAAGCATCTGAAACCAGTAAGTCTTAATGGAAAATTGTCAGTCAACACCGATGTTAGCGAATATGGTTTTCACGTTCATAGATGTGTAACCATAAGGGAAAAATAAAAAAGCGAATGCAGCCCCTGGGTTATTTGGGATTTTTCTTTTTTGCCATTTAAATCAAAATATATTTTGATTGAACAGAATATCAGTGGTCTTGAAGTGGTGGGATACATATCCTGTAACCATCCCACACAGTAGTGTGCATGTCCATGGCCCTCTCTGACGTCTTACCAGAGCCAGCTCTTACTTTGTTCTATCACCATTTGTGATTCACAGAGTAACTCACTTGATATTTTAAGCTCCTGAAAGTACAGTTTATTATTTCCTCACTTATTCTGGAAATCCTTTGTTATTCAATTTAGCTAAGATTAAAGTATGTTCAGGCCTTATAACACTAATATTTGGTGACAGGCATGAGTCTTTTTCACAGCATTGCTTCTTTCCACTTTTTTCATCAAGTGAGCGCTCTTAAACGCTTTTAAAACTGGTCACAGGACAACCCTACAGTATGAACATAAATAAATGAAGAGTGAATCTAGGAATTCAAAGTAAAGCATACAAGCAATACTCAAGAAAACAAGGGCCAAGGTGCAAAGTTCATGTAAAACTAGGCAACATGGCAAATTCTTAGAAATACATATTCTTGTTTTGAATTGTAGGTTAAAAGTGAAAGAGAAGGTGAAAGAACATCTAGTCTTTTTCCTGGGGGAGAGGATGGTCAGGTACAGTGGGACAAAAGTTGAAAAGAGGGGGGGAAAAAGGTCTAATTCTGGGAAGTGCTTTAGACCACAGCACCATCCATTCAAGTAATTACAAGAAAAATAAGTGCACATGAAGTTATAATGTCACAGTTTACAGCAGCCTTCCAGTACCTGAAGAGGGCCTAGAAGAGAGCTGAGTGACTTCTAACAAGGGCAGGTAGTGATAGACAATGAAGAACAGCTTTAAAACTGAAAGAGGGTTTAGATTAGCTATTATGAGGAAAATCTTTACTGTGAGAATGCTGAGACACTATGCCCCCATCCTGGAAGTGTTCAAGGATGGGGCTTTGAGTAACCTGATCCAGTGGAAGGTGTCCCTGACTTTTTGCAGGGCTGCTCTCTGGTCACTCCTCTCACAGTTAATACTCATTCCCAGTTTTACTCCACCATAGGTGCAGAATGCAGCATTTCAACTTGTTCAATTCCATTCCATTAATCACTGCCCAGTGCTCCAGTCTATCTAGATCTCTCTGCAAGTCATCCCATCCAGGGAGGTTGAAATTAGATGATCTTTAAGGTCTTAAGATTCTGTGATTCTACACTAATCTAATCACTAATAAACAGCACCTGACTATCTCAGCAGCCCCTCTCATGTCACCAGGAGATGCTGAATAGGAAAGCTCGATGCTTTAAAGAACTGGAGTTCACTGTCCCATCTAACTTGCTTATGTTTTATTCAGTCAGACTTGCCTGATGCAAATGGGAGCAGAAGAGACCCAACAGAAATTCAATTCAATTCTAGCACTATCTTTCCTGTAAAATGACCATCCTAACCCTAAGAATTTCCATTAAGGAGGATTCAACAGGCTCTAGTTGTCCTTTTATTCCTACTGGAAAATTCAACTGGTAGCTTACTTAAATCTTCCTTTTTTGCAATTTCTCCTTCTTTGTAAATGCAGAGAGCATGTAAGTCCTTTCTAACGTACCTTTTAAAAATCATGGAATCATAGAACAGAAAAAGGCCTCTTAAAAGATCATCTAGTCCAGTCTCCTGGGCTTGTGATTGCTGCCTTACTGATGTTTCCTGAAGCCTCTAAGAACATGGGAACCAAGATTCCCTTTTATCTTCAGATTTTATTAGTGTAAATCATGTGACTCCTCCTGAGCTTACTTCTCACTTTATATATCAAAGGCCTAGAAAATTTGAGAATATGTATATATAATGCATCCTGGGGGGTTTTATAGTTAATTTGGAATTATTATTATTAATATATTATTATAGCCCAATCTAGTTGAATATGCTCCTCTTCATTGCATTGGACAAAATGACTTTTAAATGTCCCTTTCAATCCAAACCATCCTATGACTCTATAAAAATGTGAAATGATTTTGTTATGACCACCAGTCCATTGGTAACTGGCATTAGAATTATAGAATCATTACAGAATCTCCTTTATGAGTTGACTGAAATCTGCCCCAAAAATCCATTGAGTTCTCATCCCTGAATTTGCAACCAACACACTCCAAACTCCATCTATCAGAGTTCAGCATTCCTCCAATTTCCAGGCTAAACTTCAGGTCAGTTGATATCTGGTTTCCTGCCTGCATTGTTCTTCAGTTTTAAAATTGAGCCCTCTTTTTTTGCTAAATGAATCCCTTCTAAGGTTACCTACTGACATAATGCAGAGGCACACACAGTGGTTTTATGTTTATTAGCTCATGTACCTCAGATGTGATAGAAAAAAATAATAGGATAATGCTCTTTTTCTTCTGAGACAGGGAATGCCACATTCCTGTACCTACAGTCCCTGAAAACTTACACCATACCATTGCAGCTAATACTGGACTTGACAGATTAGAGTAACATCAGCAGAGATTTTATCCAAGGTGCAATTTTTCTAAAATAACCTTTCTGTTGAATGCAGTTCGTTGTCCAGCACTGATGAAAATTCACAGACCAAAAAGAAGCTAATATTTCTACTTCCACCAAACACAAGTACAACATGGGAAAGAAGTGGTTGCAGAGCAGCCCTGCAGAGGGGGATCTGGGGGTGTTGGCTAGCAGGAGACTCAGTGGGAGTCACCAGTGCACTGGCAGCCCAGAGGGCACCTCCCAACCTGGGGTACATCAAACACAGTGCACCCAGTCAGTCTTAAAAGGAAATTATTCTGCTGTGTTCAGTGTTGGTGCAGCCTCACTTGGAGCACTGTGGGCAGTGGCCTCACACAAATCACAAAGTATGTGAAGGTTGTTTAATGTGTCCAAGGAGACCAACAAAGCTGGTGAAATGGCTGGAAGGAATGTTCTGTGAGAAGTGTCTGAGGACTTAGGTTTGTCTAGCTTGGAGAGAAGAAGGCTAAGGGGTGACCTCGTTGCTTCCTACAGCCTCTTGAAGAGAAGTGGAGAGGGAGGTTTCCACTGTTGATCTGTTCTCTCTGGTATCCAGTGACAGGACATGTGGGAATAGCTCAAAGCTCCACCAGGGGAGTTTCAAACTGGATATCAGGAAGCTTCTCTTTCAAGAAAGGGTGTTCAAAGACTGGAACAGGCTTCCTAGAGAGAGATGGTTGATGCCCCAAGCTATCAATAGTTAACAGGCTTTTCAACTGTGCCCTTAATGACATGCTGTAGCTTTTGGACAGCCCTGAAGTGGTCAGGCAGTTGAACTGATAGATTGTTGTCTCTTCCAGCTGAGCTATTCTAGTCTATTTATTTTATTCTATCCTATTAGCTGCACAGCAGAGCAATTGTTTATATGTACACACCTAAATGCTCTCTGTCGTGAGTTTTCCCAGAAAGAGAGCCACACCACCTTGAAAAAAGTCTAGAGGCAATTTCAGAGCAGCTCCAGTTCCTCTGCAAAGGAAAGCAACAAAAGGGTTACTCTGCCACGCCTTGTTTCACACACACATAAAAGGCGGTATATCACTCTGTCAGTAACAAAACGCCTGTGTTCAGGACAAGGATCTGGCCGGGCTATTTTACAGCTCTGCCAATCCCACAGCTCGCAGCTCAGCAGGCTTACTCATTTCCACAGCTGCACCTCTCACCCAAAAAGTTAAACAACCTGGCTACACCAGCAAAGGGGAAAAAACAACCAAAAAAAAAAAAAAATTCAGGCAAGCAGCAAATAGAAGACTGCATATAAGGGAAAGAGCTGAACAGAGAAAAATAAGGAAAAAGCATTTAAGTGAGAGAAAGGAGGAAAAGCAAAAGAAAGGGAGGGATTATTCCTTCTTGAATTTGTTTAAGGTGCATGACAGGAGGCATGGAGAATCAAAAACATAGTTAGCCCACACAGGAACAACGACTCCATTTTTAGAATGCCAAGTGTTTGCTTAAAGTATCAAATCCTGGTGCTAATCTACTCTCCTCGGTTAGAGCATTTTTGCCCACAAAAAAAAAAAAATGCATGTGCTTGGTCCTGTGAACACTTCGAAGCTGGTGACTGTGCCTGTTGCAATTGCTCCAGTCTCAAGAGCTGTCTGGGACCTAGAAACCCTTTGTGATGTAGATAATTTTTAACATATTATGCATTATCCATTACCTATTTTGAATAAATAAATGCTATTTTGATATATCCATGCACTGCCCTGATAATCTGTTTTTTACTGGGATCTTTTCCCAAAAAATGAGCAGCTCTGTGACCACAGTGCAGTAAAGACTCTTTAAACAATGCAGGAAAGATTAATGATATAATCTCAAACAATGCAAAATATTTGTATAATAGCTTCACATGACTATAAATGAATTTCAACATTTCATTACTAAGAATATACACTGGGTTTTCCACCTTAACAGCATTTGCTAGGTTCCACACTTGTGTCATTTGGTTGAATCACTTGTCGGGAAGAAGAAACTATTGTTCGAGAAAAAAGCAACAACAAAAAACATTGTTGTAAAGTTAACCTTGCTTTTTTAAGAAGCAGAGATGGACTCTGCTGGTCTGATCAAGAATGTCCTTGTCCTCCACCCCAGGGAAGCCAGAAGCTTCCTGGCACTGCTGTAAGGAAGATTAGTCAGCACGAATAGGGAGCGGCAGGCAGAGCTGGGGGCAAGGCAAGGTTTCTGGGGAGTCACCAAGATCCAGCCACTATGGCAAGGGTGGGATAGTAACTTGCTAGAACACCCATGCTTATGGCTGTTATTCCTGAGAGCAAACACTCTCCCTCCTGACAAAAGTTAGGCTGTTATAGATGTTCATTAATTTGCTGTTAAAGTTTATCAAGAGAATTTAGACAGATGTTTGTATTTTGAGACAACGCAACCTGCTGCATACCTCACACCTTGAAAGGCCCTCTCCTCGCCAGGCACCAAGAAGGACTCAGCTGCTTTCATGGTTTAAAAAAAAAAGATTAACTTTCTCTTTGTTCTGCAGTGTCGGAGAACGCCGAATTGGTGCTGTCCCCAGCAGGAAAAATCTAATGCTCAATGGATCCTCCCACGCAAACTGCTTGTAGGGACAGAAGTGTGGCCTGGTTGTGGGAGGAGGAGTGTTTAGCTGCTGCCAGGTTAAAGTGAGAGAAAGGCAGAAATTCAGCTTCAGTGGTTGCTGACACACTTACTAGCTGTTTTAAAACAAAATTGATACTGTTTGACATTCTTTTCATAACAGCAGGTGAACTATTTTTGTAAAATAGGAATAACAGAAGTTTTTTATACAAGGCAGCCAAGTTAAAGAGAAAAAAAAAAACAAACAACCTTTTGGTGATAGCCGAGATTGTTGTAGGATGTCCAAGACATGTAGCTGGCCCACACTTCAGCTATAAGCAACTTAAGAACAGACATCTAAGTTCTGGCAAGGTAATTTGCGGAAGAGGTCCTGTACTATTGAGCTCTGGGAAAAGATTATTCTACTCATTTCTCCTGTAAGCACATGTGACTTCAAAGGGAAATCAATGCTAAGGAGCTAAGGATTTTTCAGAAGGAATTAGTTTAGATTTTTACTCCACCATATCAACATTTAAAGTTGGCAAATAGTTGTGTGTATATATATATATATATATATATCTACACACACATATATATACTATCCTCTCATTACAAGTGTGTTGGATAGACAGTGAAAAGCTATTTTAGAATTCCACAAAGCAACCTGCAGATTGAAAAGAAAGTTGCAATACAAGGTTCTTCTCTTACAGCCTTTTGATGAAAAGAAATACTTAAACATCAGTCTAGGAAACATAATATACATTTGAAAACAGAATCTACTTCTAAATCGCCAGATTAAAAGGGTTGTAATATGAATGCTCTTCAAGACATGCTCTGCCTCATTTATCTCAAACAGGAATAGCTAAAAGAAAATTTCATAGTTCTTCTACTACCATTAGCTGCAGTAGCTACAATGGCTGTTAAACCTGGGCCAAAATACCTCCCTGTCCTCGAGAGCCTGAAGATCTTCACAGGATCTGTGCACAGTTCTGTGTGGTTATACAGTGACCAGTCCAGCACAGTGACACAGTGACAGAACAAAGCCATACAAAAGCCCTTAAACATGTGCATTTCACATATATTGGCTTGTTTATGCCTTTTATTTTCTTTAAATTAAGACAACTATTTTTATGCAGGAGTATCAGCAAACTCTGTAAATTGGGACATTCTAAGTAAGTAATGCAAACAGATATAAGTCACTTCAGAAAAACCTTTGAGGTAAAACTCTTCCCCTCATGATGGCCATGGAAATTATAATTTTTGCAACTGACATTGAATTATTTATTGTGCATTGTTACAACATGCAGCAAAGGTACATAATGTGATTGGAAGGACTCCCGTAAGGCTGGTTCCCCTCTCCGACCCCAGTAGTATGACAACCAGCAGGTTCTGAAGTTACTTACCGCAACTGAGTGTGATCCTGGCAAGATTAACTAGGCAACCGCCTCAATGAAGAGAGGATGTACAGAAAGCACATTTAATTGTTTCACCATCATGAAGAATCAGATACGCCTTCGTAAGCATCAATTACTCAGGTGTATCCAGGAAAGATCTCTGCCAGATAAGAGCAGGAAGGATATGGCTCGGAGCGCATAAAAAATGAGGATTATAGGGAAGGCTGTCCTAAAAACGCTCACGATTTTATTTGCCTATGAGTCTGCGCTCCCCCCAACCAATTACTCGTTTGTTATTTGTATCTGAGAGCCTCCTGCACGCTCCGGCTCGCCTTCCCCGGCGGAAGCGGGGCAAACAAACCGCAAACTCCGGGAGCTTTGGGGAGCCGGAGCCTGGCGCTCGGAGCGCTGCCCTGTGCAGCCTCCGCGGGCGGAGCTCGCTCGGCGCGGCACGGACGGGACTCGCCACCGCGGGCCGGGCGGGGCTCGGGGCTGCCTGCCTCTTGCCCCCTCCCGCCAAGGATCCCGCCCGGCACACTCCACCCACCCGAGGCTACTTGTGCCCCCTGCACGGGCCGCCGGCATTCCCGGCTTGGGCGGCGGGAGGAGCTCAGCCCGGCCCAGCACGGAGGTCATGCCGCGGGGCCCCGGGGCGGCGGTGCGGCTGCTGGCGCTGCTGGTGAGTGCGGGGTGCTGCTTTGCTCTGGGGCTCCCTCGGTACCGGGGCGCTGCTCTTCTGCGGGATGCAGCCGCGGGGGTCCCGAGTGCGGCCGCCGGAGAGAAGTGCTCCCGTCGGGATTCGGCAGCCCTCCCTACGCCGCTGCCTGTGGCTGGGAATGGGTTTTCTCTTTGGGAATTAGATAAAACAATCGCCCTTTGCTACCTGAAAGCAGGTGGAGGTAGGAAGTCCCAGCAGGAACAGTATCTGGGATGGGTGGGGTTGCTGAGGCGCCGCGAGGAACAGGAAGGCAGCGAGGAATTCACATTGTTGCCGTCTTAATGTTCAACATACTCTCTATACTGGTAAATTGCACTTCAATTCTGAGGGAACAACGCTAGCAGGAAGATGAAGCAAAAAGTTTGTAAGTTTTTATCGCCTTAGAAGAATTGCACCAAATTCTTAATAATCCAGGAGACTTCAGGCTTTGTCCTGCCCTTCCCTCACTGTATTTCAGCCATCAGCCTTTAGATCTTCCATCCTATAGGATACTTTCTCAGGCTGAAAGCAAAGACTGTCTCATAACAAACTGAGAACGAAACGCTTGGTTTGTTGGATTTGGACTGATGCTTTCTAGCTCTTTCTACCTGGTTTACAGCAAACTCTTTGTTGTATCTGCGGCATTTTCTTTTGCTTTTCACCTTTCCAGGCTGGCAGAATGCCCTGCGGAAGTTGGGCTGCCGCCACTCCATGGTGAGGGTGGCGGCCGTGCCCTGGGCTGTGCCGGGAGCTGCCGGGCAGGGATCAGTAAGGACTTGTTACATGGACAGAATGGAAGGTGCTGAGGGTCGGGACCTTGTTCCCTGGGCTCGGGAACCTGCAAAATCGGATTTGTTATCGGAGACCTGTTGCCTGATAACTTTAATACTGATGTATGGTTGCGGATAAGTTGGCCAGCAACAGTTAAACCTGTTTTTACAGCAAGTAAAAGCAAGTGGTTGGGGGTTGGTTGGAAAATGTTTTTCCCTCATTTTGTCCCAATTAATGATGGAAAATGTGGAGTTCCACTTGTGCCAAAGGTTTTACATACTCTGTCTGCAATACCTGAAGCCACACCATCATCCATTTTGATGGGCTTGTGCTGGCTCAGGATGCTGATAGTTTTTCCTGAGGAACGTTATTTTTCTCTATCCTCATTATCCTCAGTTTCAGCTAAAGTTGGGTCAGGATATGAGGTATTGAGAGCCAAGTCAGTTTGGCCTAAAAGACTCATTGTTGGGTAGAATATTAGAATGAATAAACCTTCCTTAGTTGGAGGATGCTAGAAGAGAAAGAGAGGCACTGCTGGGTTTTGAAATTTTGTTGGCTTTTTTTTCCATTCTGGGTATTCATATGGCAAAAAGTCAAGTTTCTTATTTGAGAGTATTGGAGTAGGGTAATTTATTTTTTATGAATCTTAAGAAACTACTTAAAAACAAATTTGGTCTAAGAGTAGTGTCTTCTCAAAGCATCTTCTACCTTAGAAGCATCAGGAATGGTAGGTTCTTCCTCTCTCAGTTTTTCCTGGAAGTATCTCTCAGTGTTCCCTCCCTGCCTGCAGGCTGCTTCCCTGTATCATCATCCCTAGGTACCTTGTAGAGGTCACGACAGATTTCCCCAGGCCCCTGCCTTTGACCCTTTTCCAGGAATGTTTGTCTGTGCTGAATACTGGTGCACCCAAAGGGTTGGGCTTGACTTGGAGCATGTCCAGGGCACACACCCAGAACCATGGGCCTGCTGGGCGGGCACAGCTATCGAGGATTATTAGACTGGGAGGTTTCCCGGTCATTTCTAAAGGGGGTGGACATCATGTCTTCAAGAGAAGAAGTCTTGGAACATTTCCTGCATTTGAGTGAAAGAATAGTTGACAGAGATGTATGAATCTTACTATGAGAGCAGCAGAATTTACCTTTTCTCTGAATGTCTTCCTCAGATTGTACTTCATTGATGTTTGGGATGTTAGACTTCGGCTGGGTATGATGAAAATCTGGCCTGCATATATTAGATCACTGCTGTAATGTCAGAGTCAATAGCAGTTAATTTTCAGAAGTCATAGAAACAAGATAAATAAAAACCATCAAAAAGTGATGTTTGATTTTATGAAGAGCAGAGGTGAGCTAATTCAAAGCAACCTAGCTTCTGTTGCCAATAACATGTTGAAACGTGGTAGAAGTATTTACAAGCATCTGTGGATTGATTCAACATTTTAATATTGTTCCAAAAATGAGGGAAAACCCAGCTGTGGTGAGGTCTGAAAGCAGCTGAGAAATATATAAGGTCTAGTACTTTATTCATCCCATTGAACTGAAGTGGTACATTACTTTTGATACCAGATTTCAGAAAAAAAATGAATCTATCCAGGACAGACTACAGACCAGTAAAAAAATGCAATCTGAAGTCACAAAATCCTGTTTTATGGTTGTTTTAAGGGGTACTAAAAAACTGGTATGTGAGAAAAAACAGTGAGTAAGATGTTTGATAAGTTTGCAGATACCTGAAGGGTGGAAGAAAAGAGCATTGAGAAAAGGGAATTGCACCATACAATGAGAGCATTGTCAACATGACAAAGGAGGTTAGTTTTGAGGCCAAGACATCTCAGTGTAGATGTTGAAGTTTCTGTTAAGGTATAAGGAGATGCAGTGGATACTGAGTGCACCTGTTTGATTAAATCAGACTGTACTTTTGAAGAAAATCTCAAGAGTGTGTGAGTGGTATCCCTCCTGGGTGAAACCATGTTGGGAGATGCATCCATCTTCTTGTAGGTGTTGGATCTGTGGGAACAAGCTAATTCTAGTCTGAAGGATCCATCAGAACATGAGTTGTGTAGTGTTGGGTTCTCTGCATCAGATGCTCTGCTCGACAAATCCTCCTGTGTTGGGTTTACAGTACATAATTGCACATGCTTACAATCAGTCGAGCTCAGAGAGAAATAAATATGGACTGGCTTGGGCACGAGTTGAACAGCGCTCCAATCTCTGTTGGTATTGGCTTGGCTTCTGCTGGTCATAATGAAAGTTTAGGCACTTAGCTTTCATTTAGATACACAAATTTGTGTGTCTTACTCTGAATATCATGCAAGCAGCAATATGGCCAACTTGCAAGGAGCTAAAAATTAGGATAATAAAATGAAGATGAAAATTAACAGCCTTTTCATCTGTAGGACTACCTAGGCATCCCCTTAGGTTAGTGAGGCTGAGGGACCTCCATCCCTCATTTTTAAGAACAGGATAAACAGTTGTCCAGGAGTATTTGGGTGTAATTTGTTTTTTCTCAGGGCCAGAAGATGTACTAGTAGATGACCTTGGTTGGTCCCCCTGCTTTCTTCTCTGAGGTCTTCACTTGTCTTCATCACCAAACTGACTCACAGGAGTGCAAGCTCCAAATCTAAGACACAGCACATGGAAAAGACCACATTTCTAGGCACTGCTGTTTCATGATGTAGTAAATACAGACACATACCTTCTTGGTTACTCAGTCTTTATAGCTTTACAGCTTAAATCTGAGCTTTGTGTTGAAAATCTGTCCTTTAGTCACTTCCTGACTGATGAACAAGGATTTGGGCAAGAGCAGCCTGGCAGTCACTCCCTTCTTTCCCATGCCTTCTTGCCTATTCTTGCTGTTTTCCTGTAGTATTTTAGTATTTCATTCCAATTTCATTACTTCAGGACTCAGACTTTTTTTTTTCTTGTAACCATCCAGTTTTCTTCTGACAAAGTGTTCTCAGCTCTGGTCAACAGGTGTTATCAGTAGATGTCTTGTTTTTTGAGCCAAGGCTATGATCCACAGCAAATGACAGAGCTTCCCTACTCTGAGCCATTTAACAGCTGTAAGATACTAAAAAAAAAAAAAAAAGTGGGGGGAGGGGGAAATTCACATGTTCAACAGGCAGTAAATTCTGACATTTCACTTGTTTTTGAAAAAAAATGTCACTGAAAAGTGCTTTTCCCCCTATTTAAAATTTTTGGAACCTTTAAAAAATTTTAATAAAAAGGCTGGATCCCTTTATGTATTTTTTTCTCCTTGTATTTATGCATCTTGTAAATAAAATTGTCATTCTTAAACATTTTCTGTAGATATCTCCTAAGTCCCTTATGAGGCTACCTGTGGACTGTAGATTGAATAATACCAGAGCAAAAGTATTTTTTACTACCTTAGCATTAACCAAGAATGTTTTGAGGGACATTTGCTGCCATGCAAACAAATTGATATATAGTTATCTTAATGAAAGATTTCTTTTTATTATGACTAGTGCAATTTTTTACACATTTTTGACACACATCTCAGTGGAAGATCTGCTTATTCTTGATCTTCAGACACTTTTGTTTATACTGGGCTCTCGGGTTTCCAATACAATGAAACTTCACGTGCCTCTTGTCTCCATTCAGTTTTGAGACAGAAACAGTTTTCCCTCCAGTTTACCAGTTAGAACAACCAAGGATGTTTCTGATGACATCTTGACAATTATTCACCTTCCAAAAGAGCAGCAGCTTCTGTGGAAAGCCTTGACTATAAAGCAAAATTCTCCTGTCACTCTTGCTGGTATAACCTCATTAGCCATGAAAATAAATTTTGAAAATCCATACAATTAGTAAAATCAAGTAAGACTAAGAACATCCATGAAAACAGCTTGGTGTGAGAGCCTGTACTCTTCATGATGCATACCCATTAGGAAACTTACTGCTTGATAATTTTTGTCTTCAGAATATATACGTTGGGAAAAATACCATTTGTAAGACAGTTTTGTTGAACAAGTTGAAACAGAAATCTGCTGTATTGCTCAACATGGTCTGCTGGATTGTGTGGGTTCAAGATAACTTTTTTTTTAAAAAAAAGAAGCTGTTATCAATTCAGTAATCAAGGCTGAGTCAGAGGGAGGACTAGGGAGAGCCCAGTGAACAGACTAGAAACCAGTCAGAGACTGACTTATTTGAGTAGAAAACCACCTTTTCTGAGCCTGCTTTGCCTTAGGGAGTAGTATGCCTAAGAAAATAATCACCCAAGTTGCAAAATATAAGTAGTAATAGTTTTCAGAACAGTATTTGCAACTTGTACAAAGTTCAAAAGCTTGATTTGTAGGTTTCCCATGTTGTAATAGCCTACTTTTTATTGTTGCTGCTTCCTAATACCTACATTTTTTTGCAGTTTGAGTGGTGTTGTTACTTGCAGAGTCTTTGGTGCCTGGAGAGTGGACATAAACATGGGGTCTCTGATAAGTGGGCTTCTTCCCCCCAGGGTTTGTCACCTAACTGAGCCATTCAAGGCCATGCATAGCTGTCCTGGCCTATCCTGGTGTGTGAAGAGGTGGGCAGTACTGAATATTTAGTATTTAGAACTTTGCAGCTAGCCTGCAAGGTTTTGTCAGAGCAAGCACCTCTGCCTTGTTTAAATAAGTGATGTCCTTTATCCCTCCCAGCAAGGTTCTGAGTAAGAGAGCTGCTTCTGTCATGTACACTTCAGCAGATGTTTGGGATTAGTCCTTACCTTTAAACACCTTTTATCAGATTTTCTTCTCTAGTGTGATTGGTAGACCACCACAGCCACAAATCCAAGGCTTGCCCAGAAGAGGGAGCTTCTCCAAAGTGCTGCCAGCAACCAACACTTGTTTCCATCAATGGCACATCCTCATCGTTTTGGAGTACTGAAGCATTATTCAGCACAAAAAACCATGGTTGTTTAAACACTACTATGAAGTCTGAATTTATTAGAAAAAAAATATTAATTGCTTATAATCTGGAAATTATAGGCTAAAGGTGCCAAAGTTGTTTATTGTGTAGTTGGAGTGTATGTTTTTAATGTCAATGGTTATGGGTGAATTTTTTCAGAAGCTGTTATGGGTAAATAATAAATATGAATATATACAGGTCAGAAGCCTTCTTCCTTGTGGCTTTGCTGCTCTTATGAAGCAGGTCGCAAAAGTTAAGTTTTAGTGCTGCTGAAGTTGACATGGAATTAACAATGACTATCATAACTTCCATTGCAGATCTGTTTGAATTATGGACATGGGCTCTATGTGAAGGTAGGATATAATGGAAAGATTTTTCTTTATCAGTGCCTGTGGAAGGGTTCTCTGAGCAACATGTCAAAGCCACACCTTATTTCAATTGATAAATGTCTTGAATTCTACCATTTTCTGAAATGTGAAAGCTGCATAATGAATAGAGAAATGAAAGCTGAAAAGTAAGTGAATAGATTCCTACATCCATCACCTAGAGTGGCATTGAACTTTGAGAAACTTCCCCTAACACAGTAAAAATGTAGATTGATTTTTGAACCCAGTAGATGAAAAACCACTGTTTTATTGAATATGTTAATCTGGGAGTCAACAGAGACAGTAGAAACTAAAGTGGACAGAAGGATGAGGGGTGTCATGCAGATTGAGAATGAGGTGTAGTTAAATGGGGATAATTAATGTAGTTAATGGGGATAGCAGAGACATTGGGTGAATTGAATAGAAGCCTGTTCTCCATGTATTGTTTCAGAGAAAAGGTTAAATATGCAAGGCAGTATTGGTGGGAAGATAAACACGATGGTAAGGCAGAAATGGTGGTTCAAAACAGCCTTAGTGCCAAACTTCTTCCCACATCTGATGACAAACATTTAAATCCTCCAGAGCAGGTGCATTTTCACCAGCCACTGTCCATGAAAACTTGATCATACTTTTAAGGCCTGTCTTGCCTTATTCTGTATTGATGAAAAGACCAGAGCAGTTTTCCTCTTCAACAGCTTGAGGACTGCATAGCTCTCAGATTGTGACTCAGAAGGGTGGTGCTGCTCCATGATTTTGAAGTTACTAGCTATTGAAAGAGCAAAAGTTGCTCATAAGTCTTGGCTACAGCAGCAATAAAATGTTTATCTGAAATGACTAAATGTAATGCTGACGTTCCATCTTGTCTTTTCACAGGTTTATAATCGAAATGACAGGAGTGGCGTTTTGTCTCATCCCAACAGCCTAGTCAGACAGAAGCGAGAATGGACAGTCCCTCCAGCTTTCATACGGGAAGAGGAGGACAATTCCTATAAGAATCCAATTGCTAGAGTAAGCCCAGAAAACATTTTAATATGCAGTACACATAAAAATAGAAATGAAAATGTAAAATAAGAGTGTAGCTTCCCTAAACACGTGCACAAATATTTCTTTAATTTTAAAGGACTATTGAACACCATTTGGAAATTGACACATTTCCTTCTGTTTCCTTTACTTTTAAAGCCTAGTTTGGCTCAGTCACTCATCTTTTCATAGCCCCATTTTTCATTAAGCCTTGGGGAATGCAGTATCTTTGAGATTTTTTTTCTTCACCACCCATACTCAGATGGGGTTAAGCTTGACAAGCGGGTCCCAGGTCTGCTAGTGGTGATCGAGGAGAAGCATGAATATGTATACCTAGTCATTTAGGAAACAGTGCTAAAAATAACCATGGTGTTACCCTTTGTGAAAGAGTGATATGTGCCTGGTTCAGTGCCAGTGTTGAAACCTAAATTCACCACTCCTGCCATTTCAGCATATAAAATGACTGCAGGTGGTGGCAAGATGTTTCCCTCTGCTTGGGCTGCCCCTTGATGGTGATACTGGCACAATGCACACTTTTCCAGATGTTTTGAATATCTGCTGACAGCAGAGAAAGGGTGTAATCTCTAGTCTCTGCAGCCTCTTCTATGTGTTCATCTCCAGTTGTGACCTTTTTTTCCTCTACCCTATCCCTTCTCCAGTCCTGATATTTTTGCTAGCTTGGGTCTGACCTCTCAGATCAGCTCCTGGATCCAGATGTTTCTCATCTCCCTGCACCAGACTATCAAACAGAACATGCAGCCCTTCCTGCATTCTCTACATCTCCACAGTCAAAGGAACGTAGGGAAATGTGTTTGTTCATTACAAGATGGAAAAAATATTTTGTTGCACTTTTAAATGTAATTTTATTTACTGAGTGGTATTTAATTTGCTATATTCCTACTAGATACATTCAGATCTTGAAGATACAGGAATAGTAGTAACATACACTATATCTGGTCAAGGAGTAACAGAACCCCCTTATGGATTATTTGTTATCAATGGAAAGACTGGTGACCTGAACATAACAGGAAGGGTGGACAGAGAAAAGACTCCAATTCTTCTTGTAAGTTGAAAATTATATTTCTTCTTTTTCCTCCTATCCATTTTTTATTTATTTCCTTTAAATGTGTCTGCTTGAAATAATACATATATATAATGCATTTCTGGTTATTTGTGTATACCAGCTTGTATTTGTAAGCATATGTAATAAGCCTTTATAATATTTATACTTTGTTATATATAATGGGTGTATTTCTGTTTTGCATATGTGTTTGTATATATGACAGTCACTCATTGGATTGGTTTATTGTTTCTCTCTGTATTATCAGGTCCGAGGCCACGCACTAGATAAGAATGGGGCAAAACTGGAAGAGCCAATAGACCTCCCAATTAAAGTTGTGGACATAAATGACAATTTTCCAGTGTTTTCACATGAAGTTTTTGTTGGTTCAATTGAAGAATTAAGCGAAGCAGGTAACTTTATCTTTTTTTTCTTTTAGCTTTTCCCAAGATATGCAAGGGGACAAGTGAATATGCACTTTGGAGCAGCATATCTGCAGTAACAGGCACATTTTCTTGCTGACATAAGCCAGGTTATCCATGTGTGAATGAAGGTTTTTATTCAAGGCTGAGCTGTGTTGTGTGATTAAGGAAGAGCATCCCCCTAGGGGCAAGAGAGAACAGTATTCCCTCTTGTGGCACCTTTGGGTTTGTTGTCAGAGCTACCACAAATCCAGGAACCAGAGTTCTTCTGCAGGAATTGCACAGGAAATGCAATCTGCCTTCTGGCCTAGTAGTCACAGCCTGTTTGGGAGGGATTTCAGTCTGCCATCCTCATCCAAAACCCTGCTTTGTCTGTGGGCTGGAGAGGTACTTTGCTGGTAAGCACATATGGCTGTGCCATAACCATTGAAGAACAAGTTAATGGCCATTTTCCTATTGATATCAGTAAACATAAGAGCAACAGATTATTTTCAGGAAGATTAGAAAAGCTGGTATAAAACGACCTAATAAATAGCTGGCAATGTGTCTGTTTTAATGTCACTATAATCTGAAGAAACAAATTCTTGCCCATCCACTTGGGTGAGGTATTGAGTAACCTCAGCAATCTTTCAAGTCAATAGCAGCCATATGTAATGGCTCTGGGCATGATTTCCAGCTAATGTTAAAACTTAGGCTCTGTATGCTGAAGTACACCCTCTCCCAAAGAACAAGACCCCCTGCCAAATTGTAAGGGGATTGCACCATGGGTACAACCACGTATATTGAGTGAAGCTGTTGGAAGACATCAAAACAGATCAGTGGTTTGAACAGATCAGATTCAGGTAAAGGAATAATTAATGCTCTCTTTAGAATAATGTGTGAGAGAAATGTAGCTCTTTGTTCTAAGGCTTGCATTTTCTGCTCTGTGGGGTATCTATAATTTTCTGTTAGATTTACTGAGAAAATTTAACCTGTTGTTTAATTTGTGCATTGAATTCTGTGAGTTACAGATGTGTGGATACAATTTTTTTCATGGCTAGAACATATACTTTTAACATGTACCTTTTGGGCTTAAGAGCACTTCTTCAATTTCATGCATTAAATAAGTAAAGTCAGGAGCATCAGAAAATTGTGCAGTGCATCTAACAAAATGATCTTATCTTTGACATTACAGTAGAAATACTTACCAGTACATTGTGGTGCATATTGTGTTTTCCAGGTACAATCGTAATGAGGATAAATGCAACAGATGCAGATGAACCAAATAATCTAAATTCCAAAATTGCTTTCAGGATTGTTTCCCAAAGCCCTAGCGATGCATTCAGCATGGATAAGAATACTGGCGAGGTTCGAGTAGCAAAAATAAACCTTGACAGAGAGGTAAAAAAACCCTCCAGTTCTGGTGTTTGTCAGTAGTGGTTTTCTGGTGCCCATTGTGTCACCCTCAGCCCTGCCTGCAGGATGAAGAGCCGGCCCTCTCACCTTTCTTAATTTCCCTTGGGATTAAAGCCTTGTCTGGTTGATGGCTTGCTTTTCAGGGGTTGAGGGAGGAGGCAATGGGATTGGGGCTATATCCCCCATCACCTCCCTTGCACAGCATCAGCCTGATGATCATTGCTTTCTGTCTCTCCTGTGCAGTCAGGGCAGCAATTACACAAATCAAGGCATCATTTCTTTCTGCTGGGGAGTGTATGGCAAAGATAACCCAGATCACCACCTGCTAAGATGCTGGTTGCATCTGGACCTTTGTAGCTTGCCGTGCAAATTGCAGTTCAAAGTGTTAGGACAGGTGCTACTGATGCTGCATTGAAAGACATTACCAGGGACATGACCTGGTCTTGCAGAGTTTTCCCTGGCCAGCAGATGGAATGCTGTCTCTGTGGCTGAGGGATGTGGCTCTGCCTCTGGCCATGTTCTGACATGCAGATGCCACTGGTCCTGTCCCTGCTCATAGCCACTTGAATTTTTTATTTTGCTATGTAAGTACAGTCTGATTCTTTGTGGGGGAGATGTGAAAATCCTATATCCCTTCCAAAGCCTCAGTACCCAAGCAGAATCTACTAAGCTACTTGTGTGTGAGATTTACTTCTAGCTAGAGAGGAGTTACAATTGACCATAAGAGACATTACCAAAATGTAATAGAGATAATATAGCAAAGAATTAATTTTTAGCCTGGATTAAAGACCTTTTTCTTACCATGACAGACACAAAGTAGCTATTCTTTGGTGGTGGAAGCAAAGGACCGCGGTGGTGAAACAGGAGGGAATGCTGCAACGTGTTCTTTAGAAATCAAGATTCTGGATGTCAATGACAATATACCCATTGTTGAAAGTCGTACAGTAAGTACAATTATCACAATTTTGAGCATGTTCCTCCACCTGCCAGTATCCCATAATAAGACGCTGTGCAAAAACTTATTGCATTGATAAAATCAGGTAATCCATGACATCTTTTTAAAGAGTGGATTTTTTTTTTTTTTACCACAGTTTGAAGGAAGCATTGAAGAAAACAGGGCAAATGTGGAAATTATGCGGATAAAAGTATTTGACAGAGATGAAGAGTTTTCTGATAACTGGCTGGCAAACTTTACATTTGTTTCTGGCAACGAAGGTGGTTTTTTCCAAATTGTAACAGATGCCCAGACAAATGAAGGAATTTTGACCGTTGTGAAGGTAAATATACATTTTAGAGATTCCACTTTAAATATTAGAATAATTTATCCACCTGTCCTGACAAATTGTGTTTATTCAGTTAATATGTAAAATATGTGGCTACTCCTCCTTTGCCATATTTTTAATGCATTCAATAATTCCATGCAAAATACTAATTTTGTCAAGTTTTTCCATTTGCATTCTGTGTGATCTCAAATATAACTAGTAGGTTATATTAAACACTAGAAGTCCCCAGATTTTCCTTGCCCTTTGGGCAAAAGTACTAACATGCTCTAACCTTTCACATTTCTGCTGTCCTTGATGATCTCAGTATAAATTTCTTTGTTTCCCTGGGCCATTGATAATGTTGCAGGCAACACCTGTTCCATAGGCCATGGGCTACAGACTATTTTATGAATTTTTGTAAGTTGAAATGATGATGAAATTATTTTCCATTAGTGGAAATGTCTAT
Organism: Parus major; assembly: GCF_001522545.3. Lineage (NCBI taxonomy): Eukaryota > Metazoa > Chordata > Aves > Passeriformes > Paridae > Parus > Parus major. Next base: position 107,835,965 of record NC_031769.1, read on the forward strand.
TTTACAGTTTTCACTTTTCTTTAGTCCACAAGTACTGAAGATGCATAATGTCCTAAGTATCTTTTTTCCTGCTTGAGTTTCATTATCTGAAGATTGATAATTATTAAAAAAAAGAGGATTATTGAGTGAGTGATTTGGTTTAAAAAAAAAACAAAAAACCACATAAATTTGGAGGAGTGAGGTAATTGAGGACTGTTTCACTAAAGGCATAGGCAGAATATATGGCTAGGACTCCTTTTAGATACCTTAAATTAGTTTAATTCAATAATATAAAGCCATTCCTATGGTGTCATCCATTAAAAATGAGCAAGAGTAGCAGATTAAGAAACTTCCTTTCACTGTAACACCCTTGCTGATTAAATATTAATTAAATATTTACATCCTTATTATTTAAAAAAGGATGCTATTTGATTTTAAAGTACTAATTAAGTATTAAATGTACTCATGTTGTCTAGATACTGGATTCTGACAAGTTCTAAATGTTTTTTATTATTTTCTGTATTGCTCTAGGAGCTGGATTATGAAAAAATGCAAAGCCTAAACTTGGGTATTGTTGTTACAAACAAAGCAGAGTTCCACAAGTCAATTAAACACAGTTACAAAGCAAAAACAATTCCAATCAAAATTAAGGTGATCAATGTGCAGGAAGGTCCTGTGTTCCCTGGTGGCACAAAAATTATTGAAGCAAGTGAGAAACTGCAGATAAAACAAGTTATTGGACAGTATCAAGCCTATGATGAAGACACTGGAAAAATAGCACAGCGCATTACGTAAGAATTTTTTTATAACCATCACAACTGAGCATGTCAGAAGTCATATCTGATTGTAAAAATTTGCATGTTGGACTGAAATAATTTCAAAGAAAATAATTTTCTACTAAGGATAATTCACACTTTAAACATCAGCATCATCTTTAATATTCTATTATGCAGAAAACAGATGATATTAAAATCCTCCTTCTTTCGTTATATATGGTGAAATGTGCTTGTGCTGAAGTTGTCTGTGTTTGCGTGGTGTGTTTGTCATACCTGTCTACTTTTGAGAGTAGATTTACCAATCTGATTTCATTGTCTCCAGTAAAATTAGGAAGGAATATGCAAAAACATGTATCAGCCAGGCAGAAAGGGTGTAACACAGATATGTCTGCATGTGTGTCCTTGGGTTTTGAATCACATCTTTTCAGCTAGATTAAATTTAACTACCACCATGGCCTTTACAAATGGTGCACAGTAGAGTTGAACACCCAGGGGTGGACCCCTTTCCCTCATGCCTGTAATACAGTTTTTCTAGGGTGTCTAATGCTCAACTTTTGCTGGGAGCACAGATGGAGGGTGCTCAGCAGTGCAGCTCCATGCAACTCCTGCTCCAATCTCACTCCCTGATTGTATTTTCTATGATGCACCCTTACCTAAATCTTTGATCTAGAGTGAAAAGCAGCTCTCAGCATTCAGGATAGGTTTATGCTTGTAACCAATTACAGTGGCAGGAGCATCAGACCTCAGACTGAGGGATTTGATCTCTGTTTTAAATGATGAGTAAACATACTGTGGAGCTTCTTTTTTCTACTGATGGCTGTTTTCCTCATTATAAATGTGTCCATCTGTGTGTCATTTTCATCAGCTACATGAAAGGAAGAGATGCGGCAAACTGGATCACAGTAGACCCAGTGACAGGTGAAATCCGACTTGCTAAAAATCTTGATTACGAATCACCTCATGTAGTAAACGGCACCTACACTATCACCATGTTGGGTGTAACTACTGGTAAGTTGAGAGGGTTTTGTTTTCACACAAATTGGTTTGTTTGCCTGCCTATAAGGGTAGTTGGTTTAACCTACCCATCTCTAAGGTTTGGCACCAAGTGCAGTCTCGGTATTCACAGGAGAGACAGGCAACTCATTTTTTGGAATGGGTTCCCAAGGCATCTGTTTCTCCCCTTTGACTAGATGGAGGTGAACTTTTAGGAAAGTTTTCAAAGACAGGTCTGATTGGAAACTCTATTGTCAAGGTGGGAATTGCCAGTATCTCAGTATGCCTATCATCAGACTTCGTAGTCCTAAATTTTCATTTAATATCCTAATTCTTCATTTATAATCTGCATGTTACTGTGTAGCTATATAGAATTTCTTTTTTCAAGTTAAAGTAACAAAACAGCTTGCAACTTCTTCAGAAGAACTTTGTCAATATATTTATTAATATTGGGAATGAAGCACAGCTCTCATAAGCTCTTTCAACTTACTTCAGCAATGTTGGTGTTTTAGAAAATGCTACTTTTTTTTATGTTAAGATAATTTTTTGTGCACAAATCAATTTAATTTTTCATATTTCAAATTCTTAGATTCCCCAAGGAAAACAGTCACTGGCACAGTCATCATTCAAGTTAAAGATGAGAATGATAACTGCCCAGTTATTGTGAACCCTGTGCAGACTGTGTGTTCAGATGCAAAATTAGTTGATGTTACAGCTCATGATTCGGATGGTTACCCATATAGTTATCCCTTCAGCTTTACTGTCATTGATGAGCCAGAAGGAACAGCAGCAAAGTGGATAATTGCCTCTGGAAATGGTAAGAAAATGTATTTTTAATTACTCTCAGTTCTTTGAAGTCCTAAGGTCATCATTTATTAATTCCAGTCAAACTGACGGTTTGGCTGAGTGAGACCAATAAAACAGCCCTTTATATGGAGTCAGGCATTAGGACCATAATTTGTATTCTGCACCCTTCTCTCTAAAGGTTATAAAACCCCAGACATGTCCTGTGGGGGTGTGTTGCTTTCCCTCAGCTGGACCATGTTTTATGTTTACATGTTTGACAGGAACAGGTGTTTTGTTGACTCCTGATCTCTTTCACAGACATTACATGTCTGTGACATGTAACAGATGAATCTCAAGACTGAAGCTGTTTCTTCGTAAATTCAGCCTGTATCTGTTCAGATTACATGGTTGTGTCTATACAGGTGATTGGGCTGTCTTCCATGCTAAGTCTCTGGTCATGTGAAATTTCACAATTACCTGATGCTGAAAGTGGTCATGGTTGCTCACCAGCATGAATTACTTAATAAAAATAAAAGCACATGTACTGTAGCAGCAGCTAATTAAACTTAATTCCATTGCATTGACTGGGCTTAACTGAAGGGGATTTGTTGGAATACTCTAACAGTTGTATTTTAGTTAGTTTACAGAAGTCAATTTTCTCTGCTCACTTCTTGTCTCTTTTTCTTTTTTTCCTTTAACCTCCCTCCACCTCTGCTTCAGACACCAGCGTACAGCTGGTACCACAAAACCTGAAGCCAGGCAGAACTGAAGTTCCCATGCTAATAAAGGATTTCCAAGGGGTCAGCTGTGCTCTGCCACAGACCCTGCAGCTGAGTGTTTGTGAGTGTGCAGATGATGGCGTGTGCCAGGAGAAGTTTGTTGGTGCGAAGTCGGTGGGTCTGGCACCAGCAGCGGTTGCACTCATCATCTTGGCATTTTTACTTTTGCTGCGTAAGTAATTGTTTCATATTATCTCAGAAGCACTGTAAATGTGGTCTGCAAAGCATCAGGGAAGAAATAGTCCAGCTCCCAGGTTTTATCATCTTGATATACTCTGTGTAAACTCCTAGTCTTGCGGGAAGTCATGGCAGATCCCCAGATAGTTCTGGTAACATCAGCATTTCAGCCTCAAAGCATTTCAAGCTGTGTGTTTTAAAATTAATATGAACAACTTTTAATATTTGTTTATGGTGCAGTAAATAACAAGTGGGGAAGCAGTGAGGAATGCTTTTGGTATTCTGAGATGTCCCCAGGTGAACTCTAACTCTTCCTACTCAAACCACAGCACATTCTCCACTCTCTTTTCTGTCACTGCAGATTCACTGCCTTTTTCAGAACAGCATATGACACTGTTCTTTGGTGAGATAAAAGGAAAATAAGAATATTTGTAATTATGGTGTGGCCAGGTGTAGCAGTGCTGCATTTGAACTCTCAATAGCTTATTGCTTGTGCTGGCAGCAATCTAACTGTGATGAAATAAAGTTCACACCACAGGAATAATATTCTCTGCTTCTGAAACTGGGTTATTTTGAGTTCCCCAGGCAACGCTCTAGGCATGTCAAAGGAGTGGTGAGATGGAACTTACATGATGCCATGTTGTTATCTAGTAGTAAAAGAAGAGGAGTTAGAAGTTAGAAATGCTGAGGTTGTGCAGTGACAGCCAGGGCTTGGAACTGGTCTTTGAGATCTTTGATGAATTATAGCTACATACATGTGTGGCCATCAGTCCCTAATGTGTTAGTTGTCAGTTTGCTCTCTAGGAAACTGGCCTCAGATATATGCTTCTAGGAAATGCCTTGGATATTTAGGAACCTGTCTTCACTCATTGCCAGCCCTCATCCTGATCACTAGCTCCTAGAAAACACATTTGAGTATGGGAGCTGGCCAAACTTACAGTGGCTGTAAGTATGCTAAGGTCCTAATAACCACACAGTTAATGGCAACTTTCTGTTTCCCTGTAGTTGTTCCACTGTTACTGCTGCTGTGTCCTGGTGGCTTGGGAGCAAAGGGATTTGGTGGAGCAAAGACATTTGCTGAAATACCAGACCACAGTGAAGCCATGTTGCGTCAGTGGAACAGTGAAGGAGCAGCTCCTGAGGAGAAGGCATGTATCCCTAATAGCCCTTCTCTTTGATTTCTATCTCAGTGTTCAGTTTGGCACCTCGGGCCCCTTCCACACTACAGATGGATATTTCAAAGCTCTACAACAGATTTTAACAGCACATGAACATTAATTAAAATTAACCCTGTGAGGCTCAGCAAAGGATGTGTGGGAGATGAATTCTACCAGCAGCTGTAGAAAAAAGCAACCATAGCACTTAAATCCCAAAATATAGGGAAAGCAATCAAGCAAATGTTGATCATATCTGTGCAGAAGATATCTCATTGAACCAATAGAGAGTGAACCATTTGCATTTGCAAGCCTGGAATGCTCTGCACCCCTTTGGGAGCATGATAAAACTGGAAAAAAATGGGTTGTAATGCTGAGCTTCCCGTCATTGGTTTAAAGTTTCAGACTGTTTTAAATTACTTCCTTTTATATTTTCTTTTTTAAACAGAGGAAATTCCTTAGTAAAAAAGAAAAAGCCAGAAAAAGGTGCAAATCTGCAGAGGGAACAGTAAATGCCAAGAGAAATTTGCTCTTTGTTGTTATGCTACAAAACAGGGCTTTCAAAAAAAGGGCATGACACTGACATGCTTTTGCACAATAACAGAAACAGGAGGAAAAAGTCTTTGATTCGGGGCCAATACTCACACCAAATTCTTGTTAAAAGATAATTAACAAGGAAGCCAAACTGCTAGGAAAAAAGAAAGGGCCGGACAGCACCACAGAGGTGGCAGGCAGTGCATACTTCCCTGCTTTGTGTCTGAGGAAAACTGGGCAGTTTTTCTTGGAACAGCTGAGCTCCCTAGAGTTTTGCAAGCCTTTTTTTGATGGGAATTTTTGGTAGGGATTTTTTTTCATTTTCAATCCTCTGAGTTTCAAGAAAACAATGATCTATAGAAACATTTCCATGAACCTTTTTGGCAATACATTTGTGGAAGCTGCACCCTGTTTTAGGAGGCCTTTTACTCTTTGCAGCAACATGTATAAGTGCAAATTCAAACAAGTCGTAATACAGCACCCTCCCTGTTCCCACCCAGCCCCACTGCTGGTTTGGTGAGTTCCATGTGCTAGACAGCAAAGCTTTCATGTCACATCTTAATTTGTCTTATTTATGTAGCCAGTACTAAGCTTCATTCCACCCACTGCACTTGGGAACTTGAAAGGAGGAACAACAACAGCAGCAGCAGCAGCAGCAGCAGGAGGAATGAGTGGAGAAGAAACTCTAATAGGAGCAGGCAGCTCTGCCTCTCACGTAGGAGAGCATCACAACACTGTTACCAGGGAAAGATGGGAAGAGCAAAGGCGTCTTCTTTCTGCTGCCGACTATGGAGCCATGTCAGCTGAAGGCATGGCAGGTGTAGACGGCAAGACAGTGGTGTCTGGAGGAGGAGTTGCTGTGGGAGCAGCAGGAGCCATGAATGAAGAATTCTTAAGAGACTACTTCAATGATGTAAGCATATGACCCAAAAATAACAGCATTTTGATGTTTATGCTTAGCATTGTAAAATATCATTCATGTTATGACAGACAGAGATGAGTAGATATGTAGATATAAACAGTCCTGATATTGTGCCTGTGGAGTTGGGGGCATTAAGGATTTTTGGATTAGCCACACATGGGGGGACTTGGAGTGTGACAATGCTCAGTCTTCTAGCACTGAATGCTTGCAAGATGCCACACAAATAGACCCTTCTCTCAAGGAAGGTGTTTGTGGATGGGATCCAGAATATTCAGCAATAGCAAAGGAGCGCCTTGTCCGGGAAAAAGCCCTGAGAAAGACACTGTGATCTAAATCTCAGGGACTTAAGAACATGAAACTGGTCTCTAGGGAGGCACCTGTGACTCATCATGTGTCACAGCTCCAAAATTTACCACGGAGCCGGTTTTTGAAAGATAAGCCAAAGATGTCATACACCAGTGGGTGGGGCTGTATTTTCAAAGTATCTGATGCAGTAAGTGGTGCTGACTTGTCTGTTTGCCCAGCAGCCTGGGTAAAGGGCCATTCATCAAAAGTGTATGAGGCATATGTTGCAATCCCCCCCCCCTTTTTTTTTTTTACTAACCTAACCATTGGCCAGTAGGTTGTTTCTACTTGTTGAAGCTGTTTCTCTTCATGTTACGCACATCCTTAGTCCTTTGGGTGGTGAGCTCCTTGTAGTGAAAGTCTGACTACCATGCACCATCACCTGTACAAACAAAACGTCTTCACACCCTACAGCTGGCAGATGATGTGGTTTTGCAGGGGAGTAGCTGTGCAGATTTGAATCACCACCTCAGGCCAGGGAAGGATTTGAGCTTTAAGTACTTGTATGTCTCAGAGTGCTCTAGCTACCGGCCTCCTGGGTGAACAGATGCAACAGTAGCAATCTTCTTTTCTTCCACTCTTTGTGGCATACTTCAAGCATAATTGTCTGATGAAGTCTGCAAGAGGGAAGTCATACTCTGGGAGGCTAAAATATCTCAGATTAGGAATGAGGAAACAGACAAGTAACCAAACCAAATAGTTTCAGCTGCTGATTTTTGTGGCAGATTCTTGGGTTGTGTGCCTACTTCCAGGATCAAGTGCAGGTAAATATGCAGAGTCAGATTGGGTCTTGACATGTAGCACATTGCACAGATGCCTGAGCTAATTTCCAGTCCAGAACTTCAAATGTGGCAGAAAGGTGGTTCTGAGGACCAGCCAGGAGATATATTACATAAAGCTGGTTCAGCAGGCCCAGAGGATTTGGCTGCCTTCACTTTTGGAACTGGAGCTGATGCAAACACATACACAGATATTTGTCCATGGCAGACACTGCTTTCAGATGGAGCTGTAGCCAGAACTCATGAACCGTCCTTGTTGCCAGGTGGCCTGCATAGAGCCTAAGAATTTACATGATGAACTATTCACCCATGCTTTACCAATCCATTCAACTTTTTGATTTGTTTCCTGTTGGTCATCTTGGATGTGATCCTGTAGTCTGTGCTAGTGAAAAGGGCCATGGTAGGTGATATCATGTCAGCTTATACTCAGTAAATGGTTCTTTAAATAGGATACACTCAGAAAAGGTCTTGGTGTTCTCCCACAAAAACCTAGTTAGAGGTGAAGTTCATTCGCTGAACTAAAAACAATTTCTTCATGAATATAGAGGAGTATCACAAATGGCAGATTTACTGGAAGGAACAGCAGCAGGTGGTGATGGTATCCAAGGTTTTAAATATAATCTCAGATTTTTCTTCTCATCGAGTGTACTGTCAAGTTCAGACTAATTTTAAAAAAGAAAAAAAAAAAACATGTTAGGTACTGCCCTTGCTTGGTTGACAGTTTCTGTGGGATCAGTTAAATTTCAATCTTTTTGTCCAAGCATTTATGATTTTTCAAAATTACTAAGTCTAGAACTGGCATTAATGAACTTTTGCTTGCTTTTATTTTCTGTCTGCAGAAAGCTGTCTCTTTTGCTGATGAAGATGAAGAGCAAGCTGCAAAAGACTGTCTCCTGGTTTATTCCCAGGGAGAATCAGGCTCCCCTCATGGCTCCGTTGGCTGCTGCAGCTTTATTGAGGGGGATCTTGATGACCATTTTCTTGATGATTTAGGAGACAAGTTTAAGACTCTAGCAGAAATATGTATAGGTAGACAGATCAACATGAAAGATGGTGGCTACAAGAATGAATCTGGTTTTGGTCTTAGTGAAGCAAAGTCACAGTTCTTAGATCAGCAAAATGTTTCCACCTCTGAACAAGCCTTTGCCTCAGGCAGTGGCTTCCAGTCCATCCACACAGGCAGTGGCACAGGAGAAAGCACCCTGTCCAAGGAGGTGGTCACAGAAACAACCTTTTCATCATCCCCTTCTGGGCAGCACAATGCCCGGCACCTCCCCACATGCCACGCGGAGAGCAGTGTCACCATGACGGAAACATCCTATTCTGTGGGGGCTCCTGCCCGCTCAGCCCCTCTCTTTTTAGATCCCCAGATTAAGGAGAACGTAGTGGTGACAGAGAGAGTGCTGGCACCTGCATCAAGCATTCAGGGGATGGTAAAAATCCCTGATCTGCCACACGGAGGTAACGTGGTGGTAACAGAGAGGATGGTGAAGTCGGCAGGTGCAGGGCCAGGAGCCCTGACAGTTCAGGATCTCCCTGACTCACAGTATGTCGTGGTGAGGGAGCGAGAGAGGGTGCTTGTGCCTGCTGCTGCAGAGCAGGGCTCGCTTAGCTTCCCTGCTTCGACAGAGGAGCGCAGCACGGTGCTGAATGAAAGGGTGGTGACAGCCTCGGGGCTGCAGAGCAGAGCTGAGCAGGCACCAGACTCCCCACTTAACCTGATGGGCTCTGACTTACAAGGGATTCCTGCCAGTGCCACACTGAGCAAGTCTTCCAGGGTCACCAAACACAGCACAGTGCAGTACACTCGCTCATAGCCTGGCTCCTTGCTGGGAGTGTCTAGCACCCTTCTGTCTGTATGCATCCTGCCTCGGCCTTTTCCATGAGATCCAAATTTGCTGGAGCTTCCAGAACGACAAATGTACTCATTTGCACTAGTTTGTATAAATATGGATTATATGACCAGGAAGCAAGTAAGGAAATCTGGTGTTAAGTTATATTGGCAGGGATGCTTTTGAAGTGGAAAGATGTGGGAAATACTTTTTTTTGTTACTGCTTTTTATTGTACAGATAGTGTAAGAATACCACATAACCAGAGCTGCATAATTTTGGGAAAACAGGAAAAAAGTCTCCAATCTAGTGATGGATAGCAACCTGCAAAGCACAAGTAAAGTTTTTGAACTGCTATTGAGTGTATCTGAAGCCCTCCTGTGTGGGGAGTCAGTTTCTCATTGTGTGTTTGCCATTGTGTTGCGGGCCCTGGTAGCTCCCCCTGAGCCTTGCTAAAAAATCTTCCTGAGAAGCCCAGGCCACTAAAGCTAGTATGCCTGCAGTGGTGTGTTGATCTCCTGAAGGGATGTCACAATTTCAGGTTATCAGAATTTGTAACTTAAGCAATCAATACTTGCATGTTACCACAGAAGTTAGAGAGCAATTAGCAAAAAAGCTGAGAACTGCATTTTTTTATTACCTCAGTCTAAGAGTTCCATTACTTGGTGTGGGTCTACGCTGGCATGGACAAGTAAGCATTTGCATTGTTATATTTTCCACTTTATTCAACTTATGAGAATCAGACAGGGCTTACCTTAGCCTTAGAGCCAGAGATTCAGCCAGTGGCTTTGTCAGCAAAGCTTATGGCGCTTGGACATCCATAGGATACGATTGACAGGTGCAATTCGGTATTTGGAATTGTGTGTGTCACCTCACAGACACAGAAATCAGCCTTGTGTGTGTGAGGTTCCACTAGTTTCAGTACCAGAGCTCGACTGGCTGGTAAAGTGCTGTGTAAGGACAGCTTCCCTTGGCTGTGACAAGACAAGAGGAAGTTCCCTTTAGCTCTGCTTTGCTTTTCTTGAAGTTTATGTGGTAAAAGCAGGAGAGGGTACTGCACTGGTTGGCAGTACATACATATGCACGTGTAGACATTTGTATGCCATTTGGAACATTCTGAAGTTAATTTTATACAAGAAAAAATGTATTACACTCCATAAGTTTTCTTAGAAGTATTTTCGATGAGGCATAGGTAGGATATTTATCTCCTACCTGTGAAATCAGCAAGATGGTCATAAGGTAGTGAAAAGCCTGTGGACCTGCAGAACTTTCAGGTTGTCTCCATCTCCTGGAATTTTCCTGCATCTGCAGCGTTATTTTTTCCACTTATGTGTTCTACCTTTGACTAGAAATGCTCTCAGGGTGTTTAGTTTTACTAATGGTAAAAGTTGCTTTGAAGACATAAATACATAAACTTGGAACCATTGCTGTGCTCAACCATGACAGATGGGTCATTACATTAAGTGGAGTAGTATTTCCAGACTCCCTGCTTGGCTGGACTTATTGGTTATTTATCTCTTACACTACGTTTTTAAAATACATGTATTTATTTCTAAGTGAGCCTGCAGTTCCAAGTGGTCACCACTTTTCTGACTTTCTAATAGAGTGTCTTTGTGGGTTTATGCAGTCTTAAAATAAAGAATTCTACTGTATTTTTTTTTAGTTCTTCATTCAGTGAAAACACTGGCTTTCCTACTGCAAATAAAGAGTTTAAAGATGGAATGAGGACTGAGATTTCCCAAACAGCCTCAAGGAATATCTGAAAGATGCAGATGTAAAAAAAGCTGGTGTCCTGCTATAACAAAAATTCTGACAAAAATGTGAATTCTGCCTTAGTGGTTAAGTGCACTAAATTTTGTAACTCGATGCAAGAGAACAGCATCCCCTCTGTAGATTTACTGGGCTTTGGGGAAAATCCTTCAAATCAGTTTTATGCTTCCAGACAACATGGCATAAAACAGCCTCGGTTTTATAACGTGTTACAACATGGAGCTGTTAACATCCAGAAGAGATGTAAGAGTGTAATGTTTGTAAATAAACTTCTTTCACAGATCTGCTTGTAAAGAGTCTATTTAAATAGATTCCTTAAGAGCCTTAAGGAATCTATTCAAACCTTAAGAGTCTCCATTATTTGACTTAGTCTTATACCAAGGCTGCAGCTGCTATCAGCATATCAGCGTGTGTTAATGCTGGCAGAACATCCATCAGATTAAGCCACTCACTTCTAATGGAGCTGTGTTTTGTAAACGATAGTGACTGGTGGGAGGAATGTACAGACCCAAATTAATGGAAGTTCCTGGTTAGCATCTGACTACTAGATAACCTCGAGAGGGGAACTAGCCCCAGACATTTATCTTTGTGAGGGATGCCTTGTTTTGACTTCAAAAGGAAAAGCAAAGTCTGTAATTTTCTTATCTAAGAATAATAGAGCACAGTTATGCTGAAATGCCAGCATGACAGGGATTATATCCATGCTGCTCTTCTGTGATTTATGTTACCTGTGAGTCCTTGCTAAGTATGTTGGATCTGTGAGTATGAGCCAGTCTGCCAAAACAATGATGCAGCCTGTGTCCTGCATACCCACAAGGAAGTACTTCTGTCATTCCTCAGTGTCTAGTTGGAGGTAGGTTAAACTTTGCAAGACAGTACAATTTTTTCCGGGCTCCATTCTTTCTTGGGAATTTGACCATGAGTCCGCAGTCAAAGGTTTAAAGCTTGTCAGAGTTATCAGCAGTAAATCAGTTTCTAAAAAGTTAAGTAAATCAGCTGCTATCCCTGGAAGAGTGATGGTAAGTGTTTATGGCCCTGAGGCATCTCAAAAATGCATCACTCCTTCATCATGTGTTGCAGTGGTGGAGCTGATGGTGCTGGCTGTCTCCTCTGCTGGCCCCTTCTCCTCCCTGGTGGCCTTTGAGCTTCCTGGGAGTAAAAAGTGCATTGACAGCCACCTGTCCTTCTTACCTTATGTGCAGGAAGGTTGGCCTCCCTCTGCTGCTAGTGCAGGCTGTCAAAGCACATAGAGTTTGCACAGTTTCAAGACAGCTTTTATTTTGGGGGTTACTGAACACACAGAAATGGCTTCCAGACATAGAAAAAGCTGAGAGCCCTGTTAGGAAAACCTCCTTCCACAGGCATCTTTGGGTGGCTGCTGCTACAAAGATGGGATACTGGATGACAAGGACTTTTGGCATGAGCTGGGCTCTCCCAACTTGCCTTGGCATCAAGTTGTAACAGGACAGCATTCACCTGAGGCAAAACAATGCATTGAAATGACTGGATGAGATGCTTTCCTTGAATAGACAGCACTCACTGAATAAAAAAAATAAAAAAAAAAAGATGGGGGGCAGAACCCTGATTGCCCAATAAGCCATGCCCAGTGCCCCAACCCTCTGATGTGACTGGTGAGAGTCACTTCCAGGAAACAACTGCACAAATGTAGCCAGTGTGATTCTTGAACCACACAAAGCGGTTGCAGTCGCCAGCTCTCAGTTTCTCACCCCAGGAGCCAGCACTGCAGGTGGTCATGTCTCCCCAGCACATCATATTGCTCAGCACCCTGGCAGCCAAAATTCAAATGCAGAGCTGGATACCTGTTCCCTATTGTGTGAGGCTGGTATGTGGGGAAATTGTCATTTCTACAGCTACCCATTCATGGAGCCACAGATGCTCCATAATGAAAGGGGGCATAACAATGGGGCCACTGGTGAAAATTGTATTTTTATGTAATTCTAAGCAATTTTTTTTTACATGCCAAATGGTGAAACTTCCAACATTATCTTGTATTAGTTAGGGAAGCCCAGGGAGAGAGGGATTCACACTGTGCAGATGTTCCTTCTATTTAGTTCATTAGATAGATAGTGATGTGTATGGAGTGGTAGCACCGGTTTTAAAATTGCCCTGAAACTCATTTCATTTAAATATATAACAGAAGGTGTCTTCAGCCATACAGTAGGAGTGCATTCAGAAGGTGCTGTGGACATGCTGGGGGAAAACCACATGGCAAAATTTGTTCTACTTTGTGCTGGGGAAGCAGGAGGGTTTATAGCCTTCCCACCTCAGCTCCAAGCTGTTTTCTGACCTACGTTTCAAATGTTTCATCAGACTATTTCTCTTAGATCTGTTATCTGTTATTTGCTAGAGCAAATAGAACTCAGAGATATCACCTCACAATGCTTACGCAAAAAACAGCATTGATTCCCTGGCTAATGATTATCCAAGATCTTTGGAGCATGGCTGAAGTTTAAACCCTGGGGGAGAGCAGGAGTTTGAGCAGACAGTGCTGGTACCAGCTGATGGGTCTCCCTCAGGCCTTGAATCCAGCCTCCCAAAAAGCTGTGGGACATGGGGTGGTGGCAGACTGAACTGCTGGGACTATCTGAGTGCCAGTGGCATGGCACTGCACAGCAGGAGGGCACAAACCCTGGGCTGGGTACCAGGAGCAGATCTGTCACAGCTCAGGACAACCTCCATCCCAGCTGGGTGTTTTCGCCACCTTTTCTTGCCACTCACTCAAGCTTGCCACGTCAAGCTGATGCCATCCTTGCTTCCCTAGATTTCTTTCCTTTACAAAAAGCTCTCAGGTCGCTCTCTAAGGCAGATTCACAATATTATTATTATTGTTGTTGTTGTTATTGTTATTATTGTTATTGTTATTATTGTTATTCCCTAAATATTACCAATTACTTCTTTCTTAAAAATAAGACTAACAGCAGAGCTTTCAACTAGAAGGAATTATGAACTCACAGCATCATCTTTTAGATGGAGCGAAATTGCATCTCCCAGGTGATGCATCTCACCTGATCTGTCACACACCTGTCAGTGGCACAGCTAGTACTGATGGGCAGATTTACCCTGTGTGCCCTGTTTTGTTATTCATTATCATTTATGTGTGACTCTTCTGTAAACAGCAAGCTTGATTTTTGCAACAGCAGAAAAGACGGAGAAAAAGAGGAAGCCTCTCACATCCTTTTTGAGTCAGAACCCCAGAAGTACTGTCAAAATAATAGACCTGCTAATGAAAAGTTTCCTTGTCATCCATCCTACCGTGGTTTTGTGGGAAAGAGGTGGGAGAGATGAAATACAGATCCATACAAATATTTGATTTTTCATAGTCCTGGTAGCTTGGAACTCCCTATACTCTGCCTTACTGGAATAAAATATTTTCCCTAACACAAACAAACTAAACCATATCAGCCAAGGTTCTGTGTGAGGTTTTTCAGGCATCTCTTAAAGCAAGGAAGCAAATTAAACTTACTGTCAGATGGGTAAAAATGTTCTTCAAATACCCTTTTCCAGGTGGTGCTAGTGGAATTGGTTAGTAGTTGAGCTTCCTGAATTTTGGATAAATGGCTGTCACCTGGGGTAGATGAAGTCCCTACTACAGCAAAACAAGCTGGAACAGATCTCAAGGACATGTCCTGAACAAGGAGCACAGGGGTCTTTCTCACAGCCCTGTTCTTTGAATTAATGAGCATTTAAATATTTGATACCATGTGAAGCAAGTCCAAACAGTGTGACCTTACAACACCATTGATGTTAGTTAGGATGTGCTTATCGAAGAAAGGGAAGATGGAATGGAAATGAACAAAATTCAAACATACATGAAAATTCCCCTTACAACTTGAATAGAGTCAACTGTCATTATAAACTCTGATAAATTACTTGGCTCACTCTGCTTGTGTTACTTCCAAAGATTAGTTCAAAATACTCATGAGACACTCAGGATAACTTTTTTTTAAAAGATAGGGTTAAAATAAGAAAAAAACTTAACTTTAAATCCTCACAATTTTCCATTGTATTCTTCTCCTTTCAAATTCAAGAAAAATCCTGCAAACCACTATCAAATTAAAAGATACAAGTGCAATAACACAACATACAGTAACAGGAGCTGGGAAAGCATCCATCATAAAATTTGTGAATTAATCCATGTCAGAATAGAAGTGTAGTTGTTTGTTTAAGGATTAAGTATTTTGAAGGAGATATTTATAAAACATTCTGCTAAAAAATCATGGACTTTCAAGACACCCACCAACACACTTACAAGAGGTATTTAAGTGTATCATTTACCAAAGATTTCTACCCTTTATTGTGATCCCCTTTCTACAAATCCCACTGATAACTTGCAGTGCAGTCTGGCATCCCACTGTACTGGCTTTGGTTGGGATAGAATTAATTTTCTTCGTAAAGCTCCTGTGGTGCTGCTTTTCATTTATGACCAGAATGGCGTTGCTAATACAGGGATGTGTTAATTATTGCTGAACAGCACTTGAGAAGTGTAAATGCCTTTCTTGCTGCTCACATTGTCCTGTCAGCAAGCAGGATGGGGGTGGGCAAGGAAGGGACTGAGCCAGGACACTACATCCACAGTGCAGAATCCAAAGGGAAGGGTAGAACATGATGCTGCCCCAGAGTGTCTTCACTTATTTCTCAGATCTATTATTCAGGTTTTTCACTGAGAAGGAATATTCTGACATGTGACAAACGAAGAAGAAGAATGTTTTTGAAGCACATGAATGGAACAAAAACATTCTTGATGTGATGTGGTTTGAGGAGCAATAAAATAATTTGAGGTAGAAAGTCTCCAAGCAGTGAGGTTCTGCTATAAACACAATTTGAGGCTCTCTTACTGCAACAGCTGAAATTTGAGTTTAGTAGAAAAGGACAATGTGACACAATATGTGTCACAACATCGTGTGGAGGGAGAAGCTGTTACTTTTTAAATTGTTTCTGGAAAAAAAATGTGCTGAACATACTGCTGAGTTTACAAAATTCACAAAATTATCTGCCATGTATTAGGGAGAAGTACCCTGTGAAGAATGTTTGCTGCACTGGAAGGAATTTGTACCACAAATAAATCAGCAGCTAGTACCACCAGGGTTCATTTCAGAGAGAGCCTCCTTTGGAAGGCCCTGCCCCTCAGATAACCCCTCTTTGTTTCTCTCCCACATCTACCTTTTCCTGCTGTGCTCTACAGCCAGATTAAAGGATCAACAGGAATTGAAACACTCCACAGTGCCGCCTACTCAGGCAGCAGACTGGGTGGTTTTTTGTTTAGAGGAGCTGGAGTTTGACAATATCTATCTAAGTGCATTAAGTTTGTCTGTAGAGCATTAGGAAAGAAATCCAGGCTTTCAAAGGGCTGGGAAATGGAAATCTGCCTTCAGCATATATTTTTTTTGTTTGTTTGTTTACTTTGGTAACAGAATGATTTTTTGGGGGGATTTTTTTTATTATGTCTGGCTCTGTCTGCCACCACAGATAAGCTTCTGTATCACAGCAACAGAGGAATGCCTGACATTTTTCCTGGTGTCAGTGAAAAGACAATAAAAGAATTGGTTTGTTATCTTTATTACCAACAGATGACCAGCTGCTTCCCAGAAGGCACCAAAGGCATAACACATTTCACAGAGCAGAGCCATTAAATCTTTCCTTCATGGAATTACAGAATTGTTAGGGTTGTAAAGGATCACTGAAGATCAGCTACTCCAACCCCCTTGCCAAGGCCGGGTCACCTAGAGTAGGTTACACAAGAATGTGTCCAAGTGGGTTTTGAGGGTCATCAGAGAGGGACACTCCATGTCTTCCCTGGGCACCTGCTCCAGTGCTCTGCCACCCTCAATGGAAAGAGGTTCCTCCTCATGTTGAGGTGAAACGTCTTGAGTGTTAGTTTATGGCCATTACTCCTTGTCCTATGTTTGGGCAATGAAAAGGGTCTGGCACCATCTTCTTGACACCTGTCTTTAAGATATTTACATGGATTAACGAGATCCCCTCTCAGTCTTCTCTAGACAAAACTGTTCCTGCAGTCTCTCCTCATAAGAAAGGCCTCTCATCATCTCTGTGACCCTCACTGGACTCTGTCCAGTAGCTCCTTGTCTCTCTTGTACTGGGGAGCTCTGAACTGGGCACAACACTCCAGATGTGGCCTCACCAGGGCTGAGTAGAGGGGGAAGATCATCTCCCTCAACCTGCTGGCCAGCCACACCCATCCACACTGCAGCCCAGGATTCCATTGGCCCTCCTTCTGTGCAGCAAAGGTCCCTCCCCACTGCCTCGCAACCAAAGCCAAACCAACCAAAACAACAAGAAGAACAAGAAGTGTTTTTCCTGGAGCAGGAGGAGGGCGCCCAGCGGTGTGAGGAGGAGGCGAGCGGTGCCTGAGGCCAGCAGGTGGCAGCCCGTGGCCGTGTGTGCCCTGCCCGCCGGGCACGGAGGGGCCGGGACACCCTGCGAGGGACAGGCAGGGACAGACAGCCGTACAGAGCTGCCCTCACGCCTCACACCACAGACACCCTCGCTGAGACTGCTCCGGCCTCCCTGCATCTGCGAGGTTTTTGGTTCGGCTACACACACATCGTTAGTGGCATTAAAATGTAACCGTGCCCATGGGAACCAAGGTGTGCGGTGGCTTCTGTATGGCCATCGCTCTAAGTCAAAAGGAACAACCTATCAGTGACGTCTTTAGAAAGGGACCTCTTATGGATGTTGATTTTATTTATTTATTTTTTCTTTTTGTCAGTCTCTCTCTTTTAGTGCTTCCTTTCATGGAGGTAACAAATCCCTTCCAAATAATAATGACCTTTTTTTCCAGCTTTGTCATTGATCTCTTGAATAAGATGTTCTCTGGCAACATACCAACACATTCCTGCTCTCAACAGATGAATCCCTTAGGACCCCCTTACAGCATTTTTCTTTCAGAAGTTTTGATGCATGCAGTAATGAAGAGAAACAATATACAACCTGATTAACAAACTGCAGCTAACAAACAGTGCCCTTAGGGATCAGCACTCTAATCATCAAGTAATGCTAGAGCAACTCTGCATCCCCATTTCCATCACTCTTTTTCTTCTCAGCTTTGCATTGTTTTAACCTATGGAGGAGACAAAAAAGCATCCCAGCCCTGCAGTTCACTGTGTGGTGGCTTCTGTATGGCTATCACTCTAAGTCAAAAAGAACGACCTGCCAATGACATCTTTAGAAAGGGACCTATTATGGATACTAATTGTTTTTTTTAGCAGCAAAAATTTGGAAGTAGTTGATAAAAAATGTTGCACAACACAGCACAGGATGTCCCCTAGGAAAAAGAAAAATCTAGCTATGTACTTTGCAATAGGGTATGTTTTTCCACCCCTTTTCTCTGTCCATGTTTTATAGTTTTTCCACAGAAAGCAGTTTTTCTTTTATCAATGCTTCTTTCTTTTTCCACCTCACTATTCTGGAAGATTTATAAGAGGAAACTAAACTTGACCTGGGGTCAAGACTAGACCCTTTTGTGTTTGCTTCATCCAGGTTCTCTTGGTAGTTTCCTCAACACCTAGGCAAAGATACCATGAGAGGGTCCAGGAATTCTTTTCCTTGTGAGCAGAGCTCAGCCTGGCATGAGAGACAAGTGTCATTCTAAAGGGAGTTTCTGTAAATCGCATCATATAGTTGTATAGGGGAACATTTGTAATTACAAGGTGAGGAATAAATTAGTCATCCTGTCATAAGTGAATACTCTGGCAAACATCAAGGCTGGCATAGTCCTAGTAATTATTTTTTATGGGTACAAGCAATTTAGTTTTTAACCAGGTAAGTCTGGTTAAAGTTGGAGTTTAGACTGCAGGTGACTAATCACAAAAACAGCAGGATGTCTGTAGGAATGAAAAGAGAATGCTCTCTATTTTTTAAGAGTATTTTTCTTCCTTCCAGAATGACTTCAGAAGAAAGGGCCCTACCTGATACTAGACAAAACCTTTTTCTTTTTTTATTTTTTTTTTAATTTTTTTTTTTTCCAAAAGCAGACTGCTCATGGGGTCAGCAATCACAAGCTATATATCACTGCTCTGAAGTACAAGCTGGTTCATCTGCCTGCTCACTTCCCCACATCTCCGTATGGCAAGCTTTTCCAGGGACTTACTTCTGGAGTGGTCCATGGGCACTGCCATGATGAAGTCAATGCTACCTCTTCAGACTGAAATTCAAAAAAACTGTGTCTCATTCTAATTGATTGGATGAGGAAAGGAAGGAACATCCTGTCCTCATCCAGGGTGCTGTGCCCAAACCTCAGGGGCAGTAAACACTTCTTGCAGTTTGCCAATTCTCTTCTTTGAGTCTGAAAGAGACCCATATCATACATGGGAAAAATCTTTTCTGGTGTAGGAGCCACAAAGTGAATGTGTACTCTGTGTTTGAATGCTGATTCATCCCAGCAATAGGAGTTCCATTTTTAGACCCACTACTTTAGGCAGTATCTGCCCTGCTCTGTCCACTGAGCTAAGACTGATCTTAGTGAGCATGGTGTCCTGTTTGGAAACAGCACAGTTACCTCCCAAGAAGAATTGCATGCAAAGCTACAGCAGAGTGGGTTGACAGGAGAACTATACAAGCTCTTCACAAAAAAGGACAGTGTATTCATTCCTTCTAAAATCTGAGACCAAAAAACCCAGTGTCTCCTTTGCAAAGAGCTCTGTAAAACAAGATGTCCAGCAAACACAGTCTTGAGTGGGCACAGGACAATGCATGTTTAATGTCAGTTACAGTTTAAAACACAGAGACTGACTCAGAAAATATTATTTCAGCCTTGTTTGTTCTTGAGTTACTGCTTCCCTTGGAGACCTGAATATAAGACATTGAAAATACCAGTCTCCTGTAAAGCAGGTATATTGAACTGCCAACAGATTTGCTTTTCTATACATTGCTGCTTTCTGCTTCTGTGTTCTTTATTTGTATGACAATGTGTGTCCATCACCACCTGAATCCTCTCTCCCTGCATACAGCCTTCCCTTCTGCTGTTTTTGCAGCTCTTGTTTCTCACCATCGCTCCATTTCACTTCTTCCTTTTACTTGAATTTATGCCTCCAAACATCCCCTTTCCCTGCTCCTGTTAAATGCTTAGTTCATGTTCTTTCCTCCTGCTCAATTAGAGAGGTGGTCCCCACACAGCTCTGCCGTTCTTCTGTCTCCTGTTCCTTGCATGGTTCTCCCTGGTGCAGATTTTTTACTTAAAATATTTTTTTTTTTCATAAGGAGGCCTTTGTTCCTCACTCTTCTATAAACTTGCATGCTGTGTACTACCACCTTCTCCTGACAGCTGACAATCTACATCTCCTTCCTAGACTTCTCTTTCAGTCTGTATTCCCAGCATTAGTCAGATATGCTGTTTCCTGCTTTTTCTGTGCCCTTTCCACTGTATTCCCCTCAAAACCCACTCTAAACAATTTCTGCCAGATGTTCACCCTTAACATTTAATAATTACCTCAGGCCCTCAGGCTTGTGTCTTCCTCCAATTTTGATGTCAGTTTACTTGGCCACTTTTACCTGAGAGAGTGGAACATAATAGCTTGGAAAAGAGAGAAAAAAAATAGGGAATTTATCAGTGGAGGAAGCAAATTGGTAACTTCTGAAGGGTCTGAACTCTTTAAACAATTTTATATATTCTTCCTGCTTTCTCCCAAAATAAATCGTTCCAAAAGACTAGGGTGGGACCTTAGTTTCTGAGACCTCCTGAGAGCAGAGACCTTTGGGATACTCTTGCAGGCAGAGCCACCCCAGGGTGCAAAGGCTAAGTGTGGAAAGGAATGGCCAGTTTATCAGGACCCTGAGGATAAAAATCTCTGGAGGGGTGAGGCTGAGGTAGGAGCGCAGAAGCTAAAGCTCAGTTCTCAAATAAGTAACTGAAATATATAATTACACAAGAGCACTGAATAGAGGTTTCTGTTAATCTGTGATCCGATAATCTTCTTTCATTGCCACTTAGCAACAGAATTACAAACTGAGGATGGAAAGCCAGGTTGACTTAAAATTCCTCTCCTTGCTGGGCAGAGATGAAAAAAAGTCTGTCTCCAAGCAGGCACAACAGGTTTCCCAGCTACTGGGAATTGTGCCTTTCAGCACAATGTAAGTACAAGCACCTGAATTTCAAGTTGCCTGAAATTTGACAAGCTCAGCTGGGTAAACAACATTGTTTATAAGAATTTGTAAATTCTACTCACAGAAACACAAGATTAATCCAGACACACATGTCCACAAACTCCATTAAAATCATACATTTTCAGAAGGGGGAATGTGGAAGAAGGGACTGTTGGGCCAAAACTGCTGCACTGGAAATTATACTTAACTGGTGGGTCAAACAGCAATCATCATGTTTTTGGGAGATCCACAGTGTCACAGAGATGCTCAGGAGAGGTGCAGGAGAGTGGTATTCCTTAGCAATGATCCCTGCCAAGAGCCACTGGCCTTCACTGTCCTCTCTTCGAGAGACATTTTGCACCCAACAGAGTGCCAGCTTATCTGAGGCCTCCCAAGTTTGGCTATTTTCATAAATATCAGAAAAGAGGTAAATTTAGGTGTCTGCCACCATGCTCTTTATATTTCAGCCTCTTCTTTCCATCTCCATCTTACCTTTTTTTTCCTTCTTTTTCTTACCTTTTTTCTTTTCCTGCACTTCTTGACTACAGAGTTGAGCAGTCAGATAAGGTATCATCTTTTGCAGTGTTGCTGTGAGTCTGGGACAGAGAGACAGCTCAAAGACATGCTAAAAGCTCCTTAACAACCAGGCTCAGCCACATCACGGACTGCCTGGTGGCACTGCATGGCCTGCTTGGCATTCAGCTGATTCTTCCCATAGTCCAGCTCGGATTTCCTTTGCATGTGTTGTGATCCCCAGAGACAGGACTCCTACGACAGCAGCTTCCTCCCACCTTGAGCAATTTGTTCTGTGGAAAGGATGGGCTCCCATCCCAGTGGTGCTGCCCAGCAGCTGAGAGAGGGGAGGTATTCCAGCCAAAGGGCAACAGACCCAAGGGTGCTGTTAAAATGAAAGTTTAAATTAATATTTACATTTTAAAAGGATTGAATTTGCTTTGCTGGGTTCATCTTCAGCCAAGGACATGGCTCTATTTTTGTTGGTTTTTTTTTACAGTAATGTTTTGCTCTGAAACTGGACAACCAAGACCTGCCTATGCAGACCCATGCACCCTGTTTATGAGAGGCTCTTTGTACAACATGGCTCTGCTCCAGATTGCTAGAGTTCTTCATGCCTGACCAAACAAAATACAGTGGCAGGGGTCTGTCCAAGGGGCCTGCAGAGCTCCATGGCTGCTGGCCATGGGACTGTGTCTCCTCAGGAAGGAGCTGATCTGCAGGCAAGGAGGAAGGGCAGAATAGGGCACTCTGTTACCTCTTCCCTGCTGTTTTGGGTGGCTGTGTGCAAGGAACAGCCAGAGGAGTTCTGGCTTTCAAAAGAGCCCAGGGGGTGGTTCCTCAAGGCAATTACGCCTGTGCTGGTAGATGTTACAAGAACAGTTATGGACTTGTGCAGGAAAGAAATCCACCATCCACAGCTGGATCTATGCAGTTTTGCTTGCTCTTCAGGCAAAAAGGGGGTAAAAAGTCTCATAAGCCATGTAGAGCTCAGTGCTTTCCTGCACTGAGATCTCCCCAACTTCTGCATGGCAACCCTGGGTGTAAAAAAAAGACAAATTGCTCAACAGAAAGGAGTGTGACTAGCAATTACACACTTCTGCTATTTACAGCCTTCCTCACATAATGACACAAAGAAGGAGCAAAATTAGTATGTGTTCCTCTTTTCATGTGACTTTTTGTACTTTGTAGAGAAACTTCAATAGACTCATCAAGCTGATACTAATAAAAGATCTACAGTTCTGTCTATAGTCAAATATTCCCCAGATAATAGTCGTGGGCTGGAGTTATTTTCTGGTTTTTCCCACCTCAGTCTATGCTTCTTTCATCATTTTTTTCAAAGACTAAAGCACCTACTTGCTAAGAATCATCTTTAAAGAAAAAGCTAAAATTTTCTTTTTCCTTGCCACCAGGAGCTCAGTAGCTAATGATGTCAAGCTCATTGGAAATCAGCAGTACAAGGCAGTAGCCGGCAGAGTAGTGAAGTCCAATACTGAGAACAGAGGGAATATTTTAAATTGCAAGGGAAGAAGAATAAAGAAAGTAATTCAGAGTGCATGAGTCTTTTGTCCACTATTGAGGGAGAATACTAGTTAACAAGAGTGGGTAAGGATTTTGATTTCAAAACCTTCTGAAGCATCCAAGCAATTCTAAGGGCTTGTCTATTTGGCCATACTTGAGGGTTTATTAAGGCAGAATGAGAACATAAAGTGTGGCAACTGCTCTGCTAGGTGTGGACAAGCTGCTGCCCTCAGTGCCTTCTCTGGCCTACATGAGAGGGATTAAAATTCTTTTGAATCACGCTTAGAGGAGAAAATCAGAGAGATGAAGGGGATTAAACGAATTTAGTTTACTAGTACATATTTCCCTAAGCTGGTTTCCAGTGGCTCCAATATTATGGGCTGTGATACACTTTCAGGAGGACACGGGATGCTGTGCACTGCGTCATGTACTAGTGAAGGGACCATAGTGCTGCCCAACAAACAGGGAGGGCACTACCTGGCCTCCAGGACCAGATGTGGCTCCCAGATCAGCTCTGCATGAAGGCTGGTGTGACGAGGAGCAGGAGTGTCTGGTCTGGGAAGTACTGTTAGAAGGGCAGAACAGCAATCACAGCTCATACTTGACCTCCACATCTCATGAGAGTGAGGAGTGGGAATAATTCCCCAGTAGCTCCATATTCATCCAGAGCTCTGTTTCACTCCACTTGCTGAGTGGGATTTTTTTAATAAAATGTTTAAAATCACTATGTGGACTCTAGATTTGTAAGGCAAGCTGTTAGGGGTCAGGAACTCATACTTCCTTTCTCTTGGACCTGAGTACAGTCAATAATCATTTTTCCTAACTCTAGCAGAGACCTAACTGGCTTCTGTAAGCCAGCTACTGTTTCACCCCCTGGACACTGCAAACTACATGACACATAAAGGTCTGTCAGATAAGATGGTGTTTGCTCTGCTTGAGTTAAAGACACAACAGACTGCTTTGCTACAATTATTGACAAATGCAGAAAAAGTTGTGAAGAGTCCAGAGACTGAACAGTTTCTCAGCAGTGGTATGTGGGGTCCTAGGTACTATGCAGACCAAGAAAGAGAAGTTAAAAGCTCCCCAGAAAGACCTTACACAAACACAGGAAAGGGATAAAATGCACCTCAGCTGCTAAAAGCAGATTCTATAATGGCTGTGACTGTAGATCTAGAACAGCACCACAGGAATCATAGATACAGCCAAGCTGTAGGCTCAGCTGATATTTATTTTATTTTTGTGGTACAGGAGGTGTTCTGAACCTAGTTCAGAGATAGCAAGAAAAGAAATTGCTATTTTTATCTGCAACAAGTGTTGCATTGACCTATTCAGAAGCTTGTACTCTATAAACCTGAGCATGTATCTGTTACCTGATTGGAATTCAGTCTCCCAGCTTGGCTGCCAGTAGGTAAAGTGGGCTATAACCACAGTGGTTACTCATGAAAAAGTATACACACATTGCCTTTGTCTATCCATTTAAGCAGCAATCTGTGCTTGCCTCTATGTAAGGCACACAGCATTTCATGCAGAAAGCACACTGGAGAGTTTGTGAATTTACATACACAAGCAAGATTTTCCTTTACAAGATACCAAGGAGTATCAGCCAGTCAATCTCCTGTTGATTCACATACCCCACTGCATTTCAAAGTGTGTAAATCATTTTTGTCTGTCCAGCTCAGTGTACAGGTAACATGCTGAGAAGCACTACCTCAAAGCTACTCCTATTTTGTTTAGTATTCCTTGAGCAAGAACTGCCTCCCTGGATCATAGAGCTAGCTTTCACATCTGCTGCTGGCAGAACTAGCAAGGGTTTTTGGCTCAGAAAGCTAAAAAATCTATGACCATGGCTTGTCTGAAATAGCTATTAACACTTTTCTTTTGCTGGTTCCACACCATGGAAGTGTCTAGCCCTTGGGTTTTTCTCCCTGAAATGTTGTAGTCTACTCTATTCTTGTCCTTAAAATTTGAAGAAGAACAAAAAGGAAAAAAAAAAAAAACGTAAAAAAGACAGATGTCATTAATGCATTGTACATAGGGTCATGATCTGCTCTGTCCCTTTTCTTTTGAAATCTCTTTTTCTTTCTATCCCTGACAAGATATAAGGCTGTTTCCTCTCAGATCCATTTTCAGGAGGCACTCATTTGGTTTTGTCAGAACAGTGACACTGGTAAATGCTCTTGATGCCAAAGTTCAGTGAAGCCCGTGGTGGATACAGAAACTCTGTTTATGGGATAAAATGCATAATATATAAATGCATAGCATTTCCTCAGAGCTTTTGGCAGGAAGCAGGCACCAGTTCAATTAATAAAAGAAAGGCATAAATGTGTCACTGTCACTGTTACTCAGTAACTTCCCACTCAACAACATGCCCAGGGGATTTTATTGCAGGGCAGAGGAGGATCTTATTCCAAGGTGGGACCGATGGGCAGGAGGGAGATGCGGTCTGGGTGGCCCAGGACACATGACATAGTGCAAAGGCACTCACAGGCACACCAGCCATAGTTCACATGCATCCATGTGAGTCCATGTGGGGATCTGGTCCCTGTATCTACAATGACCTCCACTAAACAGAGACTTGAGTAATTCAAAAGACATTAACCAATGGCTAGTTTGGCCCTGTGCAAATTTGTGGAAGCTTTTCAAGAGCCTACTCAAGTGGCCCTGCATGATGGGAAAACAGGCATTTCCTCACACCTATTTGTAGTCAGGTACCAGAATGAGGTGCCCTAGACTCAGCATTTTACAATCTTAAACAGCAAGATGATGAACAAAGTACATAGCTGCAATAGCTTAGCAAATATATATAACCTAAGAAAAGATTGTCATTTAACCCTACAGAACCTATTTTGGTCATTATTGCTAGAGGAAGATTTTCACTGCTATATCTGCTCTAATTAATAATTTGATAACTGCAGTCCACTTAGGACAAATCACTATTTGATGGAAATTCGCTTAAAAATACAATACACTCCCAAAAGAGCCTAGCCAAGACCCTAGGAAAATAGTGACCTCTGCTAAGATTTCTTTTTGCTATTGAAGCACTTGCATCATGCTGCAGATTGATTGTATGTTTTCCTGTAAGAATGGCATAAAAGATAAATATAAAATATAAACCACCTAATCATTTTGCTTATAAATAGATTGACCTTTAAAAACATTGATCTCATGGCAAGTTCCTGCATCTTTCAGACACAGGAAATATTAAGGCTGGTACAAGGATATTCAGTTAGCTTTGTGCATAAACTGAATTAGGGTTTCCTCTTCAATCACCTGTCTAGACTGATAGATTAGTATGTAGATATGAATACATATTCAAATTGAATAACAGCAGTTTGTTTTTGAGAGATCACAAGACCTATAGGGGTAGCTAATGAAGTAGTAATGATCAGTGCCCAGTGACCTTGGAATTTAAATGCTTCAGAGCCTGCTGAGATGAGCAGGTGCCAGGTGAACTCATACATTACAAATGCCCTAAACCAAGAATCATCTATTTATATGTTTCTTTTTTTGGACTTTGAGCTATGTCCCAGGATGCTCCTTGGACAAAACCTTGGAAATGATAAAAAACCCTGTGATTTTATACCTCAAGACCAACCCAACCCATCTGTCTTCAAAATTGTTTGCTAACAGTATCCACTTCCTCACTTTTGACGTAACTGGATTTGATTTAAGATACAAAATAAGGATGTTTTCCTTATTTTTCTGCATAATATCAGTAGTGTTTTCTTACTTCCAAATAAATAGGTAGCGTTAGTCCTGTGAAAATCTGAGAATGACCATTAAAACTCAAAATACAGACATACTCCTCAGTAAAAATGAAAACTTAAAAGGTCGATAAGCATGCAAACACCATGCATACCTGAAATGCCACAATTTTTAATACCATTCTTTACAAATTGAAATTCAAGCTCAAACATGAATCTCCCTGAGCACATTTATTAATTAGAAAAGCATTATCCCTGGCTTTGCAGAGAGGGGAAATGTTATATAATTATCAAATAGTGAAAGCAACAAAAAATTTCTTGGCAGCTTCAAGCAGTTACTGCATTGAGCACTCTAGTTAAGTGCCAGAGCTCTGCCACAGCAACTCAGCTGGAAGACTTATCTGAAGTAAAACTCATAGAATTCTTGACTCTAGCTTAGAAAATTCAGGTGAACTCCTTTGAGAGGTAAATCTCAAGTCTTTTTCTGTAAGTCCCTATGGAATGTTACTCCAGAGAAGTGAAGAAAGGTGTCACATTCAGGTCCCTATATTATAGAAAGGATTTTTTCAGAGCCCAGGAATTCATTAATTCTTCAAATGGTACTAGAGAATTCTATCCAGATTACTGAATGGCTTACCCATCTATCAGGCCCTTTCATTCCAATGTCACAGGAGAAGCTTATAGGTTTTTATGGTCAAAGTCAGGTATTCCAGCCTGTCTGAGCATTTTGTTATGCAGGAGCAGTTGGCTTTCTAAATAAAGTCAAATAGAAGGGAATGCAGCAGAGAATAAGGAGCTTATCTATGTAAAACAAGCCTAAGTGTGTGAGACTACATAGAAGAGAGAGAAAAATACTGTAGCATAGTGGGAAAAATCCTTGACATAAACAAGAGTATTAGCAAGACACATTTGCCCTTGACCTGAACACTGTAATGCTCCCAAGCAGGGAACACACTTTCATTAGAAATAGGCATTAATCCTAATTCTTCAGAGATGAATTTCAATTGATTTGGAATTCAGATAAGCCTGAAAACATTCACATATTTGAAGATTATCTAAATTTTTCCATAACTGAGGGTCTCACACTTGTTGACTTCCATAAAGCTGAGGTTACTGGGCACACCAGGGACTCTTGGCTGTTCTTCTCTCCAGCACCTTAATAACCCTGTATGCTGGGTGAGCACCCCTTCTGGGTTTCATGAGCCCTCTAGATCCCAGATGCTTGCACTATATATCCTCCCACTATCTCTGCTTTAGCTATGTAACCCTACAGCTTCTTCCACACCAGGATTACTAAATATCTCTTTCTGTTGAGTTTTCAGTAACTCTGTTGACTTTTTCCTTACAAAAGGGCATTTATGCTACTGCTCTGGTCTAAGGCTCTGTGTTGCACCATTTTCCTGTGCCATGTATCCTGCTACATCTCAGAGCTCAGCCCCTTTTCATTTCTTTATTGTTTGTCTGTGATAAATTATTCAGTATTTAAGTTTCAGAATCCCATTGCACTAAAAATGTTTAACAGCAACAGACAGACAGTCAATCAGCATCTGTTGGATGCTCAGCAGTTACCCATCTTCTTTCTCCTTTTCCCTCCCACAATCATGTTTTGATTCTCTACCAAGGGAGAAACATCTTTTTCTGCCAGCTGTTCCAAATCCCTGAGCTTTCACATACATTTTATGGAAAATATTACCATATTGTGGTACTAAGTTGAGACTGACATTGGAAGGGGGAAGATCTACCTAGCATTGCTTTCACTAGGCTATACTAATTGTAAATTAGGTTTACATGGATTTCAGTAGAATTCTGTATAAATTCTAGATGCTTCATGATCATAGATACTGTAGATACTTTTTTTTTTTACCTTCTCACTGAGTTTACCTGCATCTTAGAATTTACAGAAATAATCTAGTTGTGTGCAAAACATGTGAATGGAGATTCACAAACACACAAAGTCTAATTTCCATTCAAACTGGTGTCCCTGCTAGTAGTAAAAAGAATCCCTGTCTGGGTTGTGTATGGGATGTTGAGAGTTGAAAAAAATGGCAAATGAAGGGCAAGGGGAAAAAATAATGTTTGGGTTAGAGTTTTTCATGCTCATTATTCACTCTAAGAAGCATCTGCCCAAAGGACAATGTTATAAAAGAGGGAAGTAAAATAATATGGGCAGGCAAAATGTACTATCACTGTAAACCTGATTTTTCAGAAACTGCTACTTTGCAGGAAAACCTAGGAGAAAATCATTATTTTTAAAGAAATTGTCCCATAGGAGAGCAATTCCTCATGCAGACAAGTGCCAATACAATTAACTCCTTGGCGTTATTTCCTTGCAGAACAGCTGACAGCAAAACACAGGACAGCCTACTTGCCCTAGAATACAGATCATTTCTCTTCCAGACATCCAAAGCTCATTGCTTCAGAGAAATATTCACAAATAATGAGAACAAAATAATGAAGTAATATGTTGTTGCACAGATACAGGAGCAGCAATTAACTTTCCAGGATCTGAATATAACCCACAAGTACTGGATTACAGTATGGTTTGTTACTGCTGGGCACCTTGCACTGGCTTCTACATGCAGGCAAAAATGTGTGTAGAATGTTACCTACGTATCAGGCTGCTTTGCTGTAAGGACAAAGGGCACTTTGATCCCAGTGCAGGAGATTACTGTATTATAGATTTTTTGTCAAAAATCAACTTTGCCTAGAGAGAAAAACTGCATAAAGCAGCCTGAAGGCATGAAAGTCTCTGGAGAATACCATTCATGATTTCTCTCTAAGACCTTCATCATAATCTTATTCAAGTTATGGGGGAAAACTGCTTTTTGTTATAATACTGTGAAATCTGTAAAAAAAAGAGTGCTACCTCCTGAAAAGTACAGACTCAGGGTTGTCTGGGACATGGGGAAAAGGAACTGCTAAATGAGGCAGTTTCTTTGTCTCTCAACTAGCACAAGGTACAGAATGTACAGTTTATGTGATGCAGTTGAACAAAACCAGCTATACCATGCCATGTCCCCCACATGACTTCTCCCAGCTTAGGCTGGGGCTGAGTTCACCCCTGAAAAATCTCTAAAATGTACATTTGTTCTCTTACAAATGTACAAATGTACAAATGTAACAATAACATTCCCAATGTAATAAAGCTTTGGCAACTAGAACCTTAGCCAGATGATAACAAAAGCTTCCAGTCTTTTCTGGCTGTCTTGGCTCCTTCTGGACTCATTTGACTTTTCTGAGACCAGTGACTAAGAGGAGACCTCAGTGTCTACCTGAAGATTGGGCAAGATGAATCATTAGAAAGTTTTGGTGTGTGGGAAATTTTATCAGATCCCACTCAAAACAGAGACATTGCTCCTTTCCAGCAAGCAGGGAGACTTATTGGGAATCCATCACTGCTTGAGCCAGACAATGAACAAACTCCACCACCTTAACACTGAGTCTGCATCTGTATGTGGGATCTGATGCTCAGAAAGCACTTGATACACTGAGAAGAAACACTATATAAACACTTGATATACTGAGAAGGGAAGGTGCAGAGAAAGCATTGGGGCATTATCATGCACAACCCGAGGGCAAGATGAAGTTCTCTTAGAACTGGTTGGATTTCTGGGCAAAAAAAAAAGGTCATTTGTGTTATTTTGTGGAAGGCTTTCTATGAGTGTAATCTCCCCAGGCAAGGGTCATGTTTGTGTCCGTTACTTATTTTCTTTGCTCTAGTGATCCTGCAGTTCTTCCATTGACTTCAATGGCAGTGCTATTCATGGACTGACTCTAGGATTGGGCTATTTACTAAGCAAATAATCAGAATCAGCAGTTTTGGAGTCATATGGGCACCCAATAAGCAGCCTGTTTTGTTGTTGGATTGGCTATAAAATCCCAAATCCCCTCAGCTCCTGGCTGCTGGCACCAAGGCTCACTAACAGCAAGCAGAATGGCCTTTCAGTCTGTGCTCTTTGTTTTCTTAGCTGGACTGGTATTTTTCTCTGAAGCTGCACCACTGGTGAGTTTCTTTGTATTCAAACTCAATCATGACAAGAATGATAATCTAGATTTTCTAGATGACTAGCATCCTTCTCATCCATGAAATTCTGAAACCATTGGGCTTTGCCAGAATGCTATTTCTGGGTTTTTTATTTATAGTGACATCTTCAGAATTATTAAAACTTTTTTTCTTTTCTTGCCATTTACCCACCTATTTTAAGCTATTATGGAAGGGTCAGGGATCTAGTTGGTGTGGACCTTTTCGTTCCTTTGTTTCTATCTATTCATGACTCATCCTGCATCCTCAATATAGAGGCAGCTTTTCCAAACAAGCTCTTCTCTAAAGCACTGAAAAATATTTTTGAGGTATGACTAATGATTCCTTATAATGTAATGAAGCCTAAGAGTGGGATATTCTTTCAGCTTTAGGCTGTCATATATATTTCTCTGTTGGTTTCCCTAGTTAACATACTTTGTCTGCACTTACAAGAATTAACTGTTTTCATATTTGTGATCTCATTATAAAGGTATAACATTATACCATTTTCCTAGAGCCATTTAAAGCAACTCTAAATATTGATCAAGCAATCTGTGTGTGTGTAAAAATTTATCAGTATTAAGCTCTAAGATATTCTGCTTAAGAAATAGATGTTTTGAATAGCATTTGTCAGAGAATTTACTTTTCAGTGAATGGTAATTCTGCAATTTGAATCCATCTTTTCACTAGGAGAAGGTTTTTGCAGGCTTGGTGAACAGTTCCTATACAATTTCTCCTCCTTTCCCCAAGGTGTCCCATGGCTCCGTTGATTCCAAATGCCCTCTTATGGTGAAAGTGCTGGATGCAGTCAGAGGAAGCCCTGCATCTGATGTAACTGTTAAAGTTTTTAAACAGGCTGAAGATGGAAGCTGGCAGGACTTTGCTGTTGGGTAAGTTGTGTGGTCTTCTGGAGCCATTTTCAAGGTGCCTTGGGAGAGCAACTGAGGAGTTAACAGAATGGAGCTCTGATCAAAACAGAAATATATTTCCTGACACATGTACCATACCATCAGTGTTCACAGAATATGAATTCTGATCTAAAATCCATTAGATTTAAGTGGAATTTATCCATGACTGAAATGTTAATTGCTAAAATATATTCAGATGCTTATCTTAGTAAGAAACTAGTTCTAATTCTTTTTTTTTTTCTCCTAGCTTCAGTATTATCTTTCCTTTCTATAGAAAGAAAAAATAAATAAAAATCCTATTTACCAGCACTTTGTAGATAATCCAGACTAACCTATCTTCATATGCAATGGTTATAGAGCTTTATTTGCAGCAGTCACATACAAAATCCTCTCTGTAAGCTTTGTCTGTACATATGCAAATAATAAGTGCATTATTCATCTTTTGCCATGTACCAAATGTGCTGGTTGGAAGAAACTCCTTGACCAGAAAGTTTTAAAGAGTCCTATTATAATGCAACCCAGAGGAAAAAATTCAGCATTTGTTTGAGGTAATTTCTCTAGCTCTGAATGTCTTTTTCTAGAATGACAGACCGATACCAACAGATACCTAGCATCCTCACAAATACCTTAGCACACCACAGAGGGTCAGACATCTTCAGTCTGTGACACATGTATGAGTAACAGAAGAACACAGTTTACTAAAATCCAAATAGCTGAGGCACTCAGATATTTAACTTTCATTGCAACAATTTGTTGAATCAGATTTTTAAATAACTCAAGAGGTCTCCAGTAGTAGCAGAATATACAAGCACAGAGTGATAAGCACAGAATGATAAGCACAAAAATGGACATGAGTCAACTGTACATTTTATTGTCTTTTACTAGGATTTTTTTATAGCTTGATTTACACAAGAAGAGCAGAAAAAAAAAACAGAGAAGAAGACTATTAAACGACATAGCTTTCTCTCCATCTGAATGGTTTCTTTTTATATAATTAAAAACAAAATACACTTTTCCCCAATGAAAAGTACCAAGAAAGTTTACAAGATTAAAAGAGAAACAAACAACTCCACTCCCAAGTGCTGAGTGTTAACTTAGGAATAAATGACTCCTAAAATGGATTTATATACTTTAATGAACAGCGAAATTCCATGAAAAATGACACATTTTTTTCAAGGAAAGCATAAACAGGAAAAACATCTTATCCCTAGTGACCAATCCTTTCATTATTCAGAAACCAAATTATTTCAAATGTTTCATCAAGTGCTGTTTAACATTTAATGCAAAATACAATTTACAGAAGAATAAGTTAAATGTAATGTCACTATTAAATGCCCTCACTTCTGGGGGATAACAGTTGCTAGTTTGCATCACTGCTCTCAACAAACCCACGGAGACAAATCCTGTAGTTCTTTGGCAACTTCTGTTGACGCTTTAGGGTAGTACACTCAAGAAAATCTAATCACTTCTTCTTAAATATAAATTGAGAAGATTAACCCTAGGCAAGTGAGAACCATTTTGCTGGGGATGGCAGTGAAGGAGCATTAAATCACAACTTTTACTGCAGGTAGACTTTGACCTTTTTCTTTGCTTGCATCATAACCAAAACTGCTTTGAGTGATACCATTGACTTTAGGTGATGACAGTTGTCTGAACCAAGTTTTCATATGCGATTACAATTTTATTATTTTGGGGATACCAGAGTCTGCCTGTGTTAAAACAGCTGAAAATATAACTGAAGTCCAGGTACACAGTCTGTAAATATTCCTCAGGTGAATAATATTTTGAAGTTACAGTACCTAGAAGATACATACGAGAAAATTACATTTTGTACAAATGTCTGTTGTAGTTATGTTTTTACCATTTTATTTTCTCGTTTTTACTTTC
This sequence comes from Parus major, assembly GCF_001522545.3. NCBI lineage: Eukaryota > Metazoa > Chordata > Aves > Passeriformes > Paridae > Parus > Parus major. The sequence goes on from NC_031769.1 coordinate 107,869,462, forward strand.
TATTGGAGCTCCTCACATGACTAGCTTTGGCCTTCTTGCTACTCAAAAGTTTTTTGAAATCTAGGTCTTATCATGTGATTCAAGAGTTGCAGTCAGTGAACACAGTTTTCATGTGACCTAGGTCATCAGTCATGAAAGAAAATATTTCTGTGCATTTGAAATGGTTCCCCAACTCTCCTTTTTTTTTTTTTAACTCTAAAATAAGAGCTTGTGTTCCTGAGATACTTCCTCATCAGTCTGCATCTGAAAGCCTAGTTTATCTCAATGCAGTATGTGTCCTAAGAGTTCATAAACATCGTTGTACAGACTGCAGATTTAACCTGGCCACAATATAAAACTAAGGCCCAGATAGTAAAAAAGAGGATCAGGATTGCAGTATGAGCTGGCACTGTAGTAACTTTACTGGAAAAGCACAGCTTTTTGTCTTAACTGTCCATCTTACAGCAGATGCTGGCAGTCCACATCCAGATCCAATGTAACATCCACATTACATTTAGTCCCTGGCTCAGACAGATATACAAGTGCTGTTCAGAAGCAATCACAGAATTTTGCTACCAGTGCTGCATGCTGAGCATCCTCTGCCTTGTGCTAATCCCCTCCAGGCTCTGAATCACACCCTGTCCTGTTGGTTGTCTGTGCAGCAGTAATGCTGAAGGGTTTCCTTGTGAGACCAGTTGCATTGAATGGCTACCACTTAATAACTAAAATACAGGAAGTGCCATTAACTTCTGGTAGTGGGCATGCCTTTTCAAGTCAGCTCTAGTTTCCAGTTTCATGGCTGTTCTGGGTGGTTAACCCCCTAGGGAAAGCACCATTCCAGCTCCATCCATATTTTCCACAAACTAAAACTAATTTGTTTGTCTGAACAAAGATTTTAAGGCAGACACCATTTTTTCCTTTTAATTGCTTTGTGTCTAGACTGTGCAGATTATAAGCAGAAGTACATGGATTGCTAACCTCTTCTGTAGGATCTCAGTAATTCTGTTTCACAGCTTCAAGAACACTCACAAAGGAATTCTTTCTTCTTTTATTAAAGCAATATAGATTAAACCAGGAATTACTAATTAAACTAAAAGACAACAGATGCATACACTTCACAAACTGACTGGGATACTTGTTTCAAATAGGACTTTGATTCTCTGCAGGTTTGGTCTGCCCTGTATACAGCTGATTACGGTTGTATTGGACCAATGAGATTTTGTCAGTCTTAGCAAATAAGAAAAATAAAAATTTGCATGGGATTTTCAATCCTGTTATCTCTTAATTTAAGCAAAGCTCTGTCATTCAGTCTTTTTTATTTACCACCATTAACCAAAGATTACAAATAATGTGAAGGAGGAGAAAGAGACTGGGAAAGTAAAGCCCAATAGCACAACTGATTCTGTCCCAGGTAAGCAGTATGCCACTGCTTTCTCCACTTCCTCTCCTCCTCCTCCTCAAGTTTGTTTTCTGTCTTGGCAGTTACTTCTTGTTATAAGACAGGACAGTTCCATTAGTTCTTCCAGTCAAGGCTTTCTTCATTATTCCTTCAACTACACTTCATGTGATTATGAAGTGCTATAAATATCAAATAAATATTTTCAGCAGAAAAATATACAAACAAAAATAAACAAACACAAAAGGTTAAAAAATCAAAAACTAAGTGAAAGGAGGGAAAAGAGATAAATGTGGTTTAGGAGCTAAGTATGTAAATATTTAAACAGCTGTCATACAAAGCTTGAAAAGCCTCCTTTGCAAACAAATAGGGTGCAGTGACAGCTATATTTCCTTCTTGCTGCTGGAGTTTCTTCATCCACAGTTTTTTGCTATGAGCTGAGCACATAAGCTCTGAGCTGGGAATTCCTATTGCTCATTTATATGGTACCCAGTGGAAGAGGCCCCTGCTCTTCGACCAAGGCATTGTAATTCAAATTATTAAAATCTTGTGATGCTAAATTGCTTTTCCAAGACATTACCACTCAGGGTCACATAAAATCACATCAGTGCAAAGGAATAAACTCCAGAGCCTTGGTGCTAATAACTAGAGAACAAAATAATTTTCCAATAAAATTTCTCTTCTCTCCTTAGTTTCATTTTGAGATTTGACATCTTGCCTTTCATCATGACAATACTTCTCCTAAGACAGTAACTTTTGGTTGCAGAGGACTTTTGGTACAAGTTAAACATGATACTATAAGAGGGACCTTAAACCAGCCAGCCTTGATTTGTGATGTATATGGGTGAGTTGGTAGCAAGGCCAGACTCTGCAATGTATGGAAACATACACTACATAGAGGGAAGGAATCATTAAAAACTGCTCAATGTAGAATTTGGCACCTCTGCTATTTAATATTCCACACTGACTGCTTCTGTTTAGTGTCTAAATGTCAGTATAAAATATTTATATGGCTATTTAATCATTACAGGAAAACCACAGAGTATGGAGAGGTTCATGAGCTCACAACAGAAGAACAGTTTGTAGAGGGAAAATACATGGTGAAGTTTGAAACCAGCTCTTACTGGAAGGCGCTCGGGCTTTCAGCATTCCACGAATACGCTGATGTAAGTAGTGGCAAATATCCTCAATAATAAGTATACACTGCCTTTGTAGTGGCATCAGCTGGAAAGAGCAAACACAGCCCTTTAATAATGAAGGAGTAGCATCACTCAGGGAAGTGGTTCACTGCCACACAGCACTAGACAAATAAAGGCAGTAAACATCCAGCTAAGCCAGAGGAAGGAGCCAACTACCCTGCAAATGCTGACACAGCTCTTCCAAAGTGTAGCTGTGCCCATTCACCCACTCATACCAGTAGGGAATCTTGCTTGAAGAGAGCTACATTAGTCAAAAGTTGATAGTGTGTATAAAAACAAACAAGGAAAAAAACTGTTCCAAGAAAAAGAGATTGCTTCTACTGATGCCGAAGGAATGGAGAGATTAGGAAACCCTAATTTTATAGGAAATAAAATATGCTTAAATCAGAGGTATTTCCCCCATATCAGTCACATGAAAATCCCTAATTAAATTCATGTATTCTAATATGACATGTAATTACAGGAAAAAACCTATTCTTTCTGGTGTGCCTTTTTTTAAATGATGTTCAGTACCAAAATGTGTAATTAAAAAAAAAAAAAAAGTATAAAAAAGTAAAGAACTATAGTGGGAAAGGAAAAGTTGACTATTTCATTGATATTCAAATTTCACAAGCAGGCCAGCAATATGATATTGTCCTGTCTCTCCCTTTGCTTTCAGTCCTACACTGATTTATTGTGTGCACTATCCTACTACATTTACTTAGCACACCCAAAAATCTGTTTAGATTCTTCAGGCTTCATCTGTCATTAAACTTAAGTTTCCCCAATTTAAGTAGTCTGGAAAAGCTACTGGTAGTGTTGTAGAACATTTCAAACCACAAGTTCATGGAGCTCTGTGGAAGACTGGAAAAAATGACTGAGTCCCATTCCATAATAGTCTGAGGTGCAGTTTGGGTGATTTAGGTGAAAAAAAACCCCTCAAAAGTATTCCCTAACCATTTGGATGTCTGAAAGTGGAAAGGGCTACAGCTCAGAAGATGCTTTAAAGTGCCTGACTAAGATTGTTTCAGCTAGGCTGAAGAAGATTTCCCTCGACATAACAAGCCTACAGGTGAACAAGCTAGCCTGGGAAGTGGGTAGAATTCAGTCACTGACTGTGTACAAGGTAACTGAAGCCTACAGTCCTCATGTCCCAGCTGCTTAGACTTTGGTCTTAGGAGACAACTCTAGTCCACTTATAGAAAGTACATCATGGTTTAGAAAATAAATCAAATAGTAGGCTAAAGAAATCTGGAATTTAACCCAGGTGACAATACTTTCCTGGGAATTGGGTGTCCTAAGTCCCATTGGACTGATTTGGAGAGGAGGAGATTTGAATTGTCTTAGGGCAAGGGTGTCTCCTTGTTCTGGCAAGTCTATCCACTCAGTTCTTAATGCAAAAACTGACCCATCACCAGTGGTGTTAAAAACAGGAGGGGGCACTGAAGTACAGAAAATAGCTTTGGGCTCCAACTGCCTGCCTTTTTTGGACACGTCACACAGGGGTTGTATTTAAATTCCCTGGGTGGAATTTCATCCCTGTCTTTCTTACTGGTCATTTGAGAAACCTCCCCCTCACCCTCCTATTCCACATCACAAAGCAGTTTGCCTGGCTCAGATTTGGTATTTCCATCCAGCTTCGCTGCAGCTCTTAGTGGAACTCAGTCCAAATCTCACAAATACCTCAGTCCCTCACAGGCAGTCATAAAGTAGTGGGAAGCATTACCCTTCAGAAGGGTAAAAGCATTGAACAGAACTAGCCAAGTGCTCTGCAGATGATGTGAGTGGTTGCTGCTTGGTTTTTAATAAGGTAGCTTTGGCTGTTTGCTGTTCATCATGACCACAGGTTTTCTCTTTTCCAGGTGGTGTTCACTGCTAATGATTCTGGTCACCGCCACTACACCATCGCCGCTCTCCTCAGCCCTTTCTCCTACTCAACCACTGCTGTTGTCACTGATCCCCAGGAATAAACATGTACTGTCTTTTTCACACTTTCCTCCAATAGAACTATCATAGGCTTTTAGGAGGAAGGTTTTTCCTACTGCTAAAGCATAACTTTTTGCTACATTAGTTGTTGTTTTTTTTTCCATTTTGTAACCTGGCAAACTTCAGACAAGTCAATAAAATATTACTTCTTTAAAACAATTTTGACTCAATTAGTGACATTTTATTGTTTTCTAAAGTATTATGATTTGCATCGAAGTGCAAAGGATGTCTGAAAAGCATGCGTGGGATGACACTTGATTTAGTTTTGTTATCTTCCTACCACTACCTTAAAGAAATCTCACCAAATACGTTGGCTCAAAACAGGAAATTCACATAGCTGTGTTACTGTAAAAAAATTACCAAATAAATGTACTCAAAATAAGAAAGTCATCTGTGCTACTCCAAGTTTACACACAGAAAATATGGTCCCACTGTCAACCAGCTCAAAGGGTGAACAGGTAAAATTCTGAATATCCAGCAGCAGAACAAACTGCAGAAACCATTGAAATAAGTATTTCCAGAGAGATGAAAGAGTTAAAATCTGACTAGATTTACTTAAAACTTCAGGTAAACATCAACACATTGATGTTTCAAGAGGAAAGTTGCCTGCTCAATCAATCTAGAAAGCACTGAAGTAATTTCAGTTAGCGCTTTTTTAACATCTTTGATATTAAAGTAATTATTTGACAGCACACAGGTGGCTACCCTTTACAGGTGCATTCCAGTTAAATCCCTAATAAGTCAGATCTGTAGCCATCATTAAAAAGAAGTCCATAAAGAGAAGCAGCATCTTAATACTCTCTTCATATTTTTAGAAATAGGAAAAGGTAAGCTGTGGAGTGACTGTGATTCAAATAAAATTGCTGATAAACTGACTAAAGACTTTCAGGGCTTTAGCAGTGATTTCTGTAAACCCATGGCCTATTGTATTTAAAATATCCTGAAGCAGAGGAATGGGGTTTTAACTGGATTATGTAAATTACAGAGAAAGAAACTGAAGTGGTGCCAGCCAGAAGCCTTTAGCACTCATTTGCAGCTGACCTTGGAGTTCATACCCAGAGCCTGCTGGGATGACGGCATAGCAAGTGAATTCACAAGTTACAAAAGACAGCCTTTAACATTTCACTGATTACTTTTTCACGGATTTCTAGATGCTACCATAGTTACACAACTCTTGTAAGCAGTGCAAACAGTTTCAAAACAGCACCCACCATGAAGTATGGAGATTCCATGGGATCCTGCTATCCCTGGAGCTTGAAAGGTTTCATTTGAAATGTGTTAAGCCCTCAAAATAGGACATAAATTTACTCATATAGATATACTCGGCAAAAAAAACAAAACAAGCAGAAAAAAACTTACTCTGCTGGTAGCCATCCATTTGATAGAGAGGATAAACCTAGTTAAAGAGTGTATGTACATATGTCTAAGCCAAGATCAGAAAGACAAAGTTTAATTTCAAGAAGTAGTATTTCCAACAGTTGAACCAGATGCTTCTGGTAGGAGTTGACTTGCAGGTATACAGGGAAAATCCTGAGCTTGTACTGAATCTAAGGGAGAAGTGATACAACTTAAAATACTGTTTAAATGTGCTTCAGAAGTTGGTGTGTTGAAAACGAAAAGGAATATTGTTTTCTTCCTAGGGAATACCTAAGGTAACAAAATAGCCCACAGATTATCCACCTACCTTTTATTAAAGGTGGGGAGGAGAGTGACACAGAGAGGAATCTTTTAATGTATAAGCATGGGTGACTCAATTAAATCCAGCCATAACCACAGAGAATTTCTCACTGAAATTGCTGAGTTGACATAATATTTGTATATCTCTCAGTTATGAGGTCAATACATCATTATTCCTCAATTAAAAAATAAAAAAGAAAAATAAAACAGAATAGATATTTCTTCCAAGAAAATTGGCACAGTAGTTGAACTAGGCCATGTTCACAGTATTTCCACAGACAAGGGTATTAAAGACTTATTTTCACAAACAAGGTTCATGTTTGTATGGGTTACTTATTTTCTCATTATTTACTAAGTAAATAGTATGAATCTACGTGTTGGAAGTCATAGGGGTTTTCTGATAAGTAGCTTTGAGAGCATTTGAGAGGCCTTGATATAAAAATCACAGGTCCCAGCTGTTTCTGCTTGCTGACAGAAACTTCCTAGTGGTAGGCAAAATGGCTTTTCATTCTGTATTTCTGGTTTTCTTAGCTGGTCTGGCACTTTTCTCCGAAGCTGCACCATTGGTAAGTATCTCAGGACTGAAGTCCTTCTACTGATGTAATCCAAATATTTTTATTTTATTATTTTTTAATTAATGTAAGAAAAAGAATTCAATTTTTTTATTATTATTATTATTTTGATTTTACTGACTGTAGTTCCCTGGGGCTGCTCTTTTCAGATCCTTCTTTCTCCTTCTCTAGTGATTAGTGAGAGGACTTTATGTATGGGTAGAGGAGTAGCACTTGTCATTAGACATAGCAACAATACGAAAAGCAATGTAAAACAAGAAAGGGAAAACTATCATACTCACTAGACAAAAACCCTTGAGCATTCATAACATAATGAACAAGCTGTGTCACGAGGAATTTCATCTCCTGTTGCAAAATCCATGCTAGAGAAAGGCCTTGTTTAGACTTCTGCCTTACTGCTCTACCACTACAGCTTAATTCCATGTAAGTAAAAAAACAGAGCTAAAGTCAGGATTCTTCTTCCAGAGGGCTCATTTATCCCAGGAAACCAAGCTAAAGACTCAGATGTTTCAGCCTGAAATTCTCCTACAACAGCCTTGTCTCTCTCTCCTCAACTAGCCATTTTTCCTCTCAACTGTGATCTTTGGGAAAATAATACCTGATAAAAGTTGTTGAGGAATTAGACTTTCCTTGAGCTCCCAGGGTGTAAAAGTCAGGAAAATCAGTGGTGGCAGTGCAGCCCTTCTTGCCAAGGTCTCACTAGTAACACCAGTGAGGAGCCCCTGCATTCCAGAAAGGGAGCATGAGGAATCTGGGCATACAGGCAGGATAGATGGATGCTGATATATTGGTATGATGCTAGACAGGGTTCATGAAACATCCCAGACTGTAAGAGGGAATGAAAGAGAGGGCTCTTAATTTTTAACCATCTACATCACAGTTCATTTTATAATGATTAAATGGATATCAGCAACTGCTATTTTGAGATCATCCCTGTTTAGCACCTTCTACAAAGCTCTATTTTCTCACTATTCATCTGCAGAATTAGGTAAGCTTGAAGCCTTGATTCACCTCTATTTTTGAAAAGGTAAATCATCAGGCCATAACCACTACTTGTGATGAATATGTGGGGATGGAACTATAGCCATGCTGTATTTGAAGGAAGGATTTTCTCTCCTGTCCTTGTGTAGCTCCAGGGTTGACAAATCTGATTCAACATGCGGTTAGGAGAGAGTCTGCGTGTGGTGCTTAACACGTTTACAGCAGAACTGTAACTCTGTGGAAACTGAGATAACTCTATGACAACAAGGTATCAGAGGCTCTCAAATCCAGAAAGATGTGCTCAAATTGCCAGTCCAAAATACCAGGGAAGAGTTGGCAGATTTTTAAACATTCCTACTACCTTTGAGGATGTATTTCCTGTTGAGGCCACAATTTGACAACAATGAAGTTACAACTTCTTGCTGGAGATGATTTGTAACTAAGCCATGCCAAAAAAAAAAAAAAAAATAGAGACGTGGTCTCACATCTGCAGTGCCTCCCTGGTGTGCATGGCTACATGCCCAGCAGCTCCTGAAATCTTGCTTCCTCGCTCCACCATATCCAGCCCCCAGAAAGCTTCAGATTATGTTTCCTCAGCACACAGAAATCTTCTTGTGGAAAATATGGTCTCTACTGTACATCTGAATAATAACATTCCTTACTGTTTTATGATGCACTGTCACCTATCCTTCTTGAAACATAAAAATTCTCTCTTCCTATTGCAGGACCCTCCTGATGCCAAGCATCCTCTTTCTGTAAAAGTTGTGGATTCAGTCCGAGGAAGTCCAGCTCCAAATGTTCCAGTTAAATTATATAAAGAAGGTGCAGATGGATCTTGGGAACTGTTAAATTCAAAGTAAGTCACACTAAACTAATGAGTGAAAGATGGGAAAGGCAATAGGAAGAGGCCAAATAGTCAAAGACCAGTTCCACATTCTCTAAAATGAGATGTCTGTTTTGCTCAGAGGAAAGATAACATACAATTGAATTAACTTCCTGCAGACTGTCTTTTAAATGTACTACAGTTTAAACTACCAAAATGGTTTTATAATGCCTTATAATTCCTATGAACACAAGAAAGTGTTTTCAGCTGTCCTTTAATTCAGTCATCCCTTCTCTTTAATTTCATTGCAAAGGTCTATATTATTTTTAAGTACCCACTGATGAACTGCTGCATTGTTACCAGAAGAGTCAGACTCTTACATTTTGAAACCAAGACTCTGGTTGAGAACCCAACCCTTACTGGCCATTTTCCATCTTTGTAAATGGATTTTCATTTCTTAGAACACCACAGTTTTAAAAAGAAACTGTTTTGAACATATACCATATCGTATTTGATAGCCTTCTTTACTTCAAGATAAATTACTTAGCCAAAAGGAGAAAATCTGGGGATAAATCTTTTTCACCTTCTCTCCCACAGAGAAGCAATAACACCTCAAATAACATAAAAGAATCTCCAGATATATAAATTTTGCCATGTCTTTTAAAAAACATAATTGTAGAATTTAAAAATGCAGATGACTTTTTTTTTAATTGCCCTCTATTTTAGTATGTATTAACACACAAAAAAAGAATAAAAAGAAATTTTTACTTATAGTCTGAAATTAAATTGGAAAAATTCTTAGGGGATACACAGAATGACTATTCTTTATTCACCAAGCAATATTTCACTTCCACACTTAGCTGCTCATGATAGCTGCAAAGTCTCACCTGAGACTTTTCCAGGTATGCTAACAGTCTATTCCACCTTTAAAAAATAGGGCTCTCAAGGGTCTGGCATAGCCCATGAAATTCAACAGTGAATTTCCAGACTCAGATTCATTTCTAGAAATTCCAGTAGAAGCTGTTCATATGGATGTTTGGTGTCACGGAGCAGTGGGCTGGCACAAGCAACACTCCTCTCATGTGTCCTTGAAAAATATAGGTACAGTGAAGGGCACACATACAGTGTGGGGAAAGCAATCTATTCATGTTGTCCTACTTAAATTGACTTGCACCCTCAAGTGACAAGACAATTTCACACATATCCCATCACTATTCTATTATCACACACTGTAAATGTGTGAAACTTTCCAGTAAGAGTGTTCAGTTCACTTATCTTCATTTCTGAGCTTAGAGACTCTACATAAAGATACTCATAACAGCTGGATGTCGACTAAAGTCTTAAAAACACATTTAACAATTGAAACAAGGAGCAAAATAACTTCAGAATAAGGGAAGCAAAAGTATTGCTAATACTAAATCAACTTCTCCCACCTTGATAATTATTTGTAAATAATTGAATGCTAACAAGAGGTCCCACAACAAATGTTCACAATCAAAGATGCATTTGGTATTATCTAAAAAAACTTGTTAGAAAAGTGATCAGTTATTACTGGCAGCCTTGCTATTTGTGGATAACCTACCTAATAAAAAATTATTTTTATTACAATTATTTTTTATTATTATTTATTGCAAAGTTTATTTTACACAAGGTGTTTCAAAAAAGGGACATATCTGCGAGACAGCATTCAATATTGCTTCTGGACCCCTAAATGGGTTGGTGTTCAAAGATGTATGGTTTCAAATCAGTACTAGGGCTTTATGTAACACTGATAGTATCTTCAAATCAAACAAAACTGCCTGTTTGTTGAGGCCAGCACAAACCACAAGGAATTCTATGAGGCTACACTGCTAGCTGACCTATGGTCATTTTAAATAGCAGATCTCAAATTTCTGATAGCCAACTGTAAACAATATTTATATTGATGAAACAACTCAATACATTTAAATAGAAAAGAGAACCATGGAAAAAACAGGACAGTTTACCCTACTTAGTAGCACAGTGAGTGCATCATAGAGCTTCCACATTGCTTACAGCAGTGAAGTTTTCCCTCTGAGTGGGTTCATTTAATTAATTCCAGGAGTCTGCCAAGAGCCTATGAACAATAATGCCAGTTTTTGGCTCACCCCCAAACCATGCAGAGTAAGTGAGATGGCAGGCAGCCATCTGCTGTGGTCACTGTGGAAGTAGCAAATGCCAAGATAAGCTCTGAGGCATCCATAATACAGATGGATATAAGCCATTCCAGATCAATAGAAGTATTCATCCTATTACTTAAGCCACACATCACTCAAGTTCAATTGCTAAAAGCTGCATCTTTCTCAGGCTTTTAACCAAACTATAAAAGTGTGTTCTTCTACCATTACACAGACAAACCAATGAAAAAGGAGGCCTCCCAGAGCTTACAACTAGAGAACAATTTGTAGCAGGGTTATACAAGCTTGAGCTTGATACAGCCTCTTACTGGAAGAGTATGGGCTTGAATCCCTTCCACGACCATGCCGATGTGAGTATTCCTTTTTTCCTCTATTTCAGTTTCAAAGAATAAAGATACTTAATTTGTGTAACTTCAGTTACTAACTGCATATATTGAACTTTCTTTTCACTTTAAAGTATTTTCACATTAACACTTTAAATCCACAGTCTCAAAGCTTTGTAGCAACATAGTCATGACAGAACCTAGTTACTAGCTCCCCCATAAGTCTCAAAGCTCCTAGATGCGATACTTATGAAGAGGTTTTCCATCCTTCTACCTTCCATACCTTCTGCCTACTTAAGCCCATGATTGGTTTTGTGATTATTCAAAGTGTTTGAGGGACAATAAATGGAGTACTCTCTGAAGTCCCCTGGGAAAAGCATTTATCTGCCTTTCAGAGCAGATATTTGTATGGTTACAAAGTTCATATTTAGATTTTTAAAGACAACAAAATTATGTATTATGTTCTGGATGCTTGGAGCCCCATTTTAAAACAGAAAAAAAAAAAAAAAGGTACAAAACGCCTCTTTATTTGCATGGAACAAATAAACTGGTTAGAGGAAGGTGTTCCAAAACAGGTACCAAGTGAGGCCTGATGAAAGATTTGTGACTCCTTGGGGACTGTCTCTGTCCCCTCAACAGCCTTAGTGCTTCCCTATGACTTTTCAGTAGCAGCAGTTCGATATTTGTTCTATGTTTGTTGGACTGTGACACATCTGCTCAGCTATTCCTTATCTCTGTGGAGAAAAGGTGGCAAACACCTGGATTAAATTTTCTGTCTTCCTGAAGCAAATGGAAGATGACATTCTTGTACTAGACAATAGGATAGTCTGGATAGTCTTGCCTTCTGTGGGAACTCTAAAAAAGAGGGAAGATGAAAGATTTAAAGCATGCAAGTAAATTGATTGTATATCAAGATAATGGTTGACTGGAAATTAATTTAATCTACAGTGCAAGAGCTTTCTTTCTTAAAAATAAGCCTCAGTAGGGAACATATTTTGCTCAGTTCACTGATTGTTTCATATGCATCTTTTTTATTAATATTGAAAGGAGCACAAGCTGTGCATCACGGAATGCTATTAAACTGTCTGTTTTAAAAGCTGACACTTCTCATCTCACAACAAAAAATAATGTATTATGTGGAGTGAGAAATCAAAGGACAGGATGTGCTGGTCAGGGAAATGTTAATAGGGCTGTGGTAAATCATTCCTATGTAAGGTTATTATCATACTGTGGCCAACTTCTCTAACTACTAGATTTTAAAGCAGAACTAAAGAAATTCACTGTTTTATACTCTGGCCTAATGATAACTAGTGTAGCACTGTTTAATTCTGTTCCTTGAAGTACAGAACATGCTAAGAGCAACAAAAGCACTCCAGCACTTGAAAGAATGGCCAAATGGGTTAGCTGGTTTTGGTTTTTTGGTGTTTTCTTTTGTTTGTTTGGTTTGGTTTTTAACAAAGAAAATCAATGGGGTTCATAGTAAACCTCCATAAGGAAGCAATAAGGAAAAAAGAAAAAAATCTTGTTGCTATTTATGAGTACCAACAAGGAAATGCCAATTTGGATAATAAATAAATTCTTAAATAGTGATATTTATACTTTTAACAAAGGATATTTAACCAGTGGAAAAACTGTGTGTTAGAGGAAGTCACAGCTCAGAGTGAGAATATTTCTGAAGTTTCATGTGAAGTTGCATACAATGATAACAATGGTTCTATCTGGGCTTTTATCTAGAGACCACTTCTCATTTTGTCTCGCATTTGCTTTTTCTTTTTCCAGGTGGTGTTCACAGCTAATGATGCTGGTAATCGGCATTACAAGATTGCTGTTGTCCTTAGTCCCTTCTCTTACACAACTACAGCAGTAGTTAGTGACCCAGTGGAATAGAAGCTGACATTAAGCATGAAAATTCAGTTGTGTAAATTAAAATTTCCAGAAATGATAAGAACCTGGTATCTGACTGTATCAACAGCTTTAGATTTCATAGTAAATCACCAACAGTAAGTTTTTTATTCACTTTGTTTACCTTAGGAAGAAAGTGTATTGACTTTGTTTCCAAATTCTCTTCTAAATAAAAGTATTCTGCATTTCTGTATTGCCAGTATTGCCCTTCAGAGTAGAAGTTTAGGATTTGAAAAAAACACATTAACATTATGAGAAAATTTATTGAAATTCCATTATGGGGATTCTGAGAATAAACCACAATCTTTCATGAAGCTTTTAAACTAAATTTCTTCTTGCAAAGGAGTTGAACAAAACACATCTGTGAAAGGCATCTCATGAAAAGTAAGCAGACAGAAAATACAATCCACCACTACCATCTCCTATGTTTTATTAATGAAGCTCACAACAGATGAAGTCACATGGGATTAACTTCCTCAGGGCCCCACACAATTATCAGATAAACTCACCTCTCAATTCTGATTTTGGAGACATTTTTTTGAAGTGAAAGCAGGTAAAGGTGACAATGTGGTAGAACAGCATTTAAAGATGCTAAGCAGGCTACACATACTTAAAATGCCTTCTTTCCTGTTTTCCAATATATCATAACTGGTGACATCTTCAAGGACAGACCAGAAGCCTGTGTTTCAGAAAAGTATATCGCTCAAACATGCCTGAAGAAGCTCATTCATGTATTTGCAGAAAATTCTGCAAATATTGTCCCCAGTTGAAGTACTCTCCAGAATTACTTGCATACCTCAAACCATCAGACACTTTCGTAATAGTGGTTAAATGCAATTAAAAATAAGGATAACTGATGAATCCTGAGAAAATGAGTTTCCTATTTATTGCCAGGAGAAATTTGGATGAATCCTTCTATTGACATTCTAGTAATCCCTATATAGGGAAAAACCATTAGGAGATTCAACAGAATAGCAACCCTCTCTTGGAAACGTATGCAAAAAGGTTGAGTTACTTAGCCTAATAAAACCAAAAGCTGAAAGCCTATAAATACAAACTAAGGGAAAATGCCCTTCAAGCCTAAGGCTTGATCCCATCACAGCCTAACCTGATGTATTTGGACAGGTGTGTCCTTTCTTTTTGCTGTTACTTTGGGGGTACAGGACACTAGAAAAATGAGCATTTTATCTAGAAACAAAACACAAATATGATATCTTTTCCACAGAATCTCAGAATAAACAAACCAACACAATCTTTAGAACATTATATTTCATAAAAGACAATGATAAAAAAGTACAAACATTTTCATGAACAACAAAAAAACCCAAAACTATGATAGTACACAGGAAATTCCCAGCATTTGTTTCAGTGCATTTTTTCATTAAGCCTATCTTACATACCTCTACAAATAAAATAATCTTAAGTACACTTCCGCTTGCTGATATGCAATGGATCCTTTTAATTTTTTTAAACAGCTGGCTCATTAGTAACCCACTACAACAATTAGTAAACGTAACGATAGAAAAATAGAGTGGCAAGATCCAAGAAAAAGGACATTTTGCACTTGCTTTTCAATACACTGCCTATTTGAAAAATGGACTTTATATTTTATATTCTCCTACTTAAATCTGAAATAGAGAAAAGGGGCTTGAGAGTATCTTAGCACATTAACCAGATTCTACTCTTAATATTTCTGTAATGTTTTTACTTGCTAATTTGCAAGACCTTCAGAATCTTGTAAAATACTCCCTTCTTCTCACTCCATGTTCACTCCTTGAAGACATCCCTCATTTGCCTTGTCAGCAATGCAAAAGCCAATGTGATTGGCTTCTCTCTACATTTTACAAGAACCATGAAATTATCCAAAGGAATGTGCACAACTCTTAGTTCTGCATCATATTTATTGTGTTTGAAGGCACTGTCTATGTTAAAATTCACTACAGAAAAGTACTGAGTTCAAGCAGGTAGTATACAAACACTAGTTTGATGTAATTTAAGATGGCAACTTCTAAAACTTCCAAACAAAGTGATAAAAGGTATTTAGAGAAGAGTGTTGGTCAGCAATTCATAATTTAACATCCATCATTTTGGGGCACCAAAATGTAAACTTTTTAAGAACTCAGCTATATGTCACAATCCATTCACAGACTGGTTTAAATCACGTTTTTCTAGGACCATACATGATCAATCACTTAAAGCTGTAAAGTTATATTAGTTCAGCCACAGCATATGTGTAATATAGTATGTATATATGTAAGTATATATACATATATATGCATAAGATTTTTTTTATAATTGCACATATATTTCACAGAATGCCTAAGTAATTGGCACAAAAGCATGCTTCAGAAAACAGTACAGACCTACGGTACCAAAAGATGTTTCATGATCGTAGGTGTGAAATTGTAGGTGAACCTGTACTGAAAACCAGAAATCACTTCAAAATTACATGAGGGATTTAAAAATTTATTCAACTGTTCTTAAAGAACTGTATTGTAGCCTGCTATGAAATACGACTAATTTTATTTTGGAGATATAATTGTTCATACAGTGTATTATCTCTCCTTTCTCCATATGCTTCAGAATGTTCTATATACCCAGTTATAGAAAAATCTATCAGGAGGTGAGCAAACCACTTATGCATGCTTTTGAAGGATGTTTTCTTCACTTTATGCTTTTAGTTATTTTCAGTGTATTACATCGTTCCTAAAGCATGTTAGATTAACTGGTAGATATTAAGGTAATTCTAGTATGGTATAAAATATCCCTTACAATTGTTCGTAACTACTAAATTAAATTACAATATTTCTACTAAATATTTGGGATGCTTACAGCTAAGCTCATAACATTACTGAAGGATGGCTAAGGGCAGAATTTGCTGCTGGGATGCCAAAGAAATAAAAGGTGTTTATGGCAAACAAACTTAAAATATACAAAGCACTACACCATTTGTGGCAGCAATTCAGGAAACCAACATATAGTAATGACTTAAAGTTAGGATTCTTTGTCAACACTCTTACAGAACACTCTATGGATAAACAATCCTTATTATATATACTGCTTTCCATTCTTTATGGGAGCAGAAGTCAGTCTTTGGTTCCTAAAGAGTTGAGTAACTGTGACAAACAAAACAATTTAGCATATCTTGGTCACTATATTTGCACTAACATAGAAAATAAATGACCTGGTCCTTTTCCTTTGTATTAACAAGGGATGTAAAAAAATATTAAGAAAGATAATAATGCTTAGCAGTGGGATACTTTTAGGTAGCATAACATTGCAAGCAAAGAGAAAATAAGATAAGGAAAGAGGCTAGTTATTCATACGTTTAACACCACAAAAATAGAGAAACAGACAGGACCAATCCTTAGTGGGACTGTGCAACCTCAATCTCATTGACAGTCATCGACTTGAGGATCCTCAGTGCATCATAGAAGCACTCAGCACTCTACCAGAATAGGCCCTTAAATAGCTATATTGAATAATATATTATGAGTGGAATTTTAAAAAGCACTTGGGAATGGCCTGCTTTCTGTTCTGCTTATGTCATCACCATCCTCATCAGCAGAACAATGCGGCCAACACCGTGCTTCTGAAAATCCCACTCTGCAAGCATTTGAACTATTAGAACTATGTTTTATTATTCTCTTAAAAATCTAACTTTAATATTCTTCCAATGAAGACATATTTTTGGCTCTTCTGATTTTGGAGGAAAAAAAGTGCTGTTTACTAGAATTAAAAAAATAAAAATAAAAACAAAAAACCAATACCAAAGTACTGTACGCACCCAGACACATCGTTTTAGGCATTAAAATCCCTGACATTGACACTAGTGGCACACTTGGAAACAGTTAAGAGTTCCTGTAGATCATAATATGCAACAACTGCAAGATTTTTTGTAATACACATGCAATATGCATATAAATACAATTCAGATGGCAGGCAGGGTATCATACAATTTTGCTGGCAATAAATAAAATTAAAAGCTTTCTTTCTAGCAGGTTCGTATAAGAAATTGATTTTTCTATATAGATATGCAGGAGGCCTAGAGCTCAAAACTAGTATAACAGTTTACAGTCATAGCTGGCCAAAAATTAATATTTCCTTCATTTCACATAAGGTATAACCTTTTTATAAGCATACTTACATTTTACACTTGTTCTTTCATGCTAATAAAAACATTCCTATAGAATTCAAATGAGAGCACACTCAAATACATACCAAAGCATAAAATATTGAACAATTGAAAAGCAATGTACACACATTAATTTACATCACATATTTACAAAACACATTTTAAAAAGAAACAAAAGCATTCATTTAAATACGAGGAGGGGCAATTTAGTATAAAAAAATTCCTGGAAGAGGCCTGTTCTTACTTCCAGAGAAGCTACAAGTCTGTTTTCTGCAGTTTGTTTAGTTGAGTAGTTAAGATAGAGAGTGTGAAGAATGAAGGCTTGAACAGTAGTCTCATGCTGTAAACATCTGAGTGGTAGCTGCTGGCTTTTCTTTCAGGACAAAATGCATGGTACATACAATCACTTCTCATCCCAAATATGCATCATCAGTTGGTCAAAAAACTAATTCTAAGCTGCTGTTTGTTGGTTTTGCTTTGTTTTACAGTGTTTATCAGTAGCTTCCAGTGTTAAAAGTTTATTCTGGTAGGATATCTTGCCGCTCCACTTCCATCAATAGTCTCTAACAGGAGCAAGTTCTGGTATGAGATTAACAGTTATATTTTTATACAATCTACTGACAATTATTTTAGGAGTATATACTAAATTGTTCAACCCATCAATGTACTGACGTTCTCTGGAATACCTCAGAAGTTTGTATCTGCAGAAGGAGTTGGAAGAAGAAAGTTGAGAAAGATTTGCAAAAAACAATTCAGTTGATGTTAGACATGATACTGTGACAGTAATTTGATTTTGAAGTATACCTTAAATTCTGAAACTACTCTTCAGACCTTTGAAATTTCCAAATAACCTACCTTAGGTTTAAAAGCAAGTTTTAAAGAATTTTAATACAGCAAGATTTTATGGCCACAAATACAAATTAATATTAAGACTAAATAACTTAGGAGGCATTCAATATGCAAATTTTTTATGGTCTTGAACTAAATAGCTTTTTTTTAAATTATTCCATTTCTTCACATTATTTTGCTATAAAATTCACCTAAGGAGCTCAGGAAAGATTTAGGAATCTTCACTATTCTTCATTATAAATTTGAATGTCTGAAATTATTTTCATTTCACTCTTGATACTCCTGCATTTGCAAACATCTAAATTTGAGGTGATTTTAAAAAAATGTTCCCTTCCCCCAGATTACCCATATATACATTTTAGTTTCCTATAACAGATTTACTCATTTCTACTGCACATGTCTATAATTTTATTCATAATTCAAACCTATGAATAAAAGAGAAAAAATATGTTCCCAGAAAAAGACACCCATTGTGTCTGAACTGAGCAGTATTTCTAGTTACCTTTAAACACATATCATAAACCCTTTATTTTGTGTTTCACCTTCTAAATTTTATGGGTAGCTCATCTGCTGCATTCTGGTTTCTATTCCATTCCAGAGCAGCCAGAACCAGTTGGCCAGTTTAACTGTTTTGTATCTTTGAGCAAAAGAAAGGAACCTCAAAAGGAAAGGTTTAAATCAATGTATGTAGGAAATTAGAAGACCTGAATCTCAGAAAAGAATTAAATATGAGGAAAGAAACCAATCCTTGAGGAGTTTTTAAGTCAGTTTTCATGCAGGAGTCCTTTGCCCTAGCTGCACTGCTTCCTTTTGCAAAATATCCAGAATAGCTAATTTATGGAGCCCTGCCAGCACTAAAGTCCAAACTATTATGGAATAACGTTATGGATCAAAGGTTATGATGATAATATCTTCCAACACACAAATTTAGTCTCTCTCATGGTTAAATAAAAAATATCTGAACAGCAAACATGTTTTTAAGAAAACACAAATTTTAGCACAAATGAGGAAATAGCACTGATAAGAACTGACTGCTTATTCATATCTGTAGATTCAAGGAAAAAATTTCACATCTTTAGGTGTAGTATTTGAATATTTCTCTGTTTGTCTTACCGTCCTAAAAACTGGACTTCACCTCTGTGATGGTGAGGAATGGATTTGTACTTCCCTAAATCACCTTCTGGTCTTGTTACATTGTATCCAGCATAGTGAACCCTGCAGTATAATACATAAACACGTTTGTAAAAACATCTTCTTACAACTCACCACACAAGTTAAAGCAAAAGTGAAAAATACACATCAAATATTTTAAAGATATGTCTTTCTGTTCACTAGCATACTCTTCCTAAAAAAAAACAGCAAATGTCCAAACTCAAGTAAAAAAGCTAGCAAATCAAATAGAATAATGAATAATAGTAACAACAACAACAACAACAACAATAATAATTATTCTTCAATATTTCCTGCTTGTTCCAGCATAAAAGTATGAGAATAAGCAAGAAAAAAAGTATGGAAACAAACTTCTCCTTTAAAAGGTATCTCTTTATAGACACACTCACAGAGATGCTTTCAATAGCTCAGTTAGAACAGTTTAGACTCATTCACTGTGAGCAGTTGGTAATGTCATGAGTAGGGCTGTCCATTGTCCAGCCTGGGACTATCAATATATTCACAAATGAACCTCTCTCTCAAACACTTCCTCTAAGATATGAAACTCTTGCTTACACTACATTTCTGTGGCATAGTATTTCATAATGTTAGCAGTAAGAGTGATGCAATATGCTTAGTATGGTTACCTGTTGTTATATCCGTTGTTATAAGACCTAGCTCTTAAAAACCTGCTAGTTTTCCCCAGGCCAAGAAAAAAAGAACATCATACTTATCCTTTCAAATTATATATTCTGATATTTCTGAAGCAAACTATGTAGAATTTGTCCATTTAAAACAAATTACAAAAAAGTTACAAGTAACAGAACAGAAAGCACCTAATTGGTCTCAAAGAGTGGATGGTACAGAAAGACCTAAGCACTCACCTGTTCCAAAGATCATCATCTTCTCCACCCCATCCCCAAAAGGCATTTGGAAAACCATTGATCTTCTTGAATTGTTCCACTGTCAGGCCACTTACACCACCAAAGAACTCATTGTATGGTAGGCTGGAAACAAAAGACAAATTCTACATTGTTAGCTGAACTGTGATGGGTAGCCCTCTCTTTGAATAACACCATTCCAAAAGAGCAAGTGCCCCAAACTAAGGACATGATCAGAGGCTGAATGTATTCACTAATGGAAACTGGTGCATAGATTGCCAGCATTAAGTAACGTACATCAAGTTGAACAAAAGGTTTGCAGTAGTGTCTGATTTGTATAAAAGGTGCTCTTAAACTGTAGCTCCAATTAGTATCACACATATGAAACAAAAGTCTACCAGGTATTTCAGATCAGATGGCTGATTCAGACCCATAGCTGAAGTGTTAAGTGAAGCCCTCAAACTACTTATGTTGACATTGTTCAACTGAAAAAACCCTCTTTAATCAACTGAAAAATTGCAAATCAGTAATGCATCAATTAAATAATTTCAATTCATTACTATATTCTACAGAACTGTCAAAATTTGACAGAAACAGTTTAACAGTACATATTAAACAGTGAATGACATGCTGATTTAAAAAAAAACCAAAACATTTTCCAGTTTTTAAAAGATAAACTTTTGAATCAAAAGGATCTAAGGGCTTTCCTGTCAGTAAGCAACAGTATTTGCTAACACATATAATTAAGCAGTAAGCAGTTGGTCAACATGAACAGCCTATCTATAAAACATATTTTTCCCCAGCCAATGTGATTTATAGGCCTCCAAACACTCTGTTAATCAAAAAAAAAAAAAAAAAATTAAAACATTTAAGTATCTGTATTTACTTCCATCAATATTAACTTGCATCCTTAACCCAGAAGCTGCTACAGTAGAGTAACTTTCTTTCAGAAGCAGCACACAATCTCATAAAACAAAAGTCTCTTAGGAGACACTTCCAAATCTGGAACCTTCAAGGGGTTAAGACCATCCACAAAAAGATTTACCATTGCTTAGGACACAACTGCCACACTGAATAAGTCCAGAATGCAAGGGGAAAGAAAATAGAAATACACAATCATGCAATTTCTAATCTCTGTGGAAACACAGGATTCAACCAAACCTTAATAGCACGTGGAGAAGGTTGCAATTGTATTTGCCTTCCAACATTTAACTGAAAGAGAAGGTGTTTTAACTCTCCTCCTCCCTTCAGAAAATCCCACATACATAGCTCCAAAATAACCAAAAAAAAAAACATTGCCAACCCAAAACCAACTGGAATATGACAGTTAGGCTTTTTGAGGTTTATTTATTTTTTGTATTTTACAAATCTGTCTTGGTTTTTTTATACAAAATGTATCAATTTACTTCTTTAGACATTATATAAATGCATAAAGTGTTTCATAAGTACACACAAAAATAGATGAAATCTCTTATCTATTCATAGGTGCTAATTTATTTATTTTTAAGTGTGTGTGAAATGTTTAAACATTTAACTGCTGATTGGCTGACCACTTGAAGTCCAGACACAGAGCAGCCATGGTTTTAAAGAATTGCTTTTAATTTACCAGGTTGTTGAGTTGATTAATTTCACAAATAAATTTCAGGATAGCAAATACATACATGTAGCAAACAATAAGCCACAGCTTTATGTGAAGTGATTCCAAGAATATCGTGAGATAACAGAGTGTTAAGAAGCAAGAGTAATGTAAACTGACAAGAAGAGAAAGAGGTAAGAAAACTGCAGGTCCCACTACATTCACCAAATGTCAATAGAGACTGAGAGAAAATATGCAAAATGGTCTAGCAGGAAGAAAATCATAAGTTTAAAAAGCAGTATGAAAAATAAATAAAAATGTACATTTAAGAGAAAATATCATGTGATATTTTCCTGGAGATTATCTGTTTTTCTTCTGTAACATCCAGCAGAGGTGTTTATGTAGCCAGAAAACATTTCTAGTAATTTAGGTAAGATTTTCCCCCTTGATATACAAAGCCCTTTTTTTTTTTCCGAGATCAACCTCATTGCAATAAGCTCAATATTGAAAATCATATAAAATAACGATAATATAAAAATAATATATTTTAATTAGTGACGCATCAAAAGTAGATACTAAAATTAAATCTCTTTTAGTAACTAAATATTCATTTCTCTAAATAGCATAGTAGGAAGCTGCTTTGTTCTTTTCACCTACTGTATATAGTGTCACAAAATCCATACACTTTTAAATATTTTTGGGTATTTAAGAAATAATGTGACTAAAACTATTTCCTTACATGTACATGTACTTGTCCAGCTTTGCTGCAAAATGACGTGGCATTTCTCCACATCCATAGTAATTTCTGTCACTTTCAGGTAAGTGATCCACATCATGGAATATTATGCAGTCCCAGACAGCATCCTTCATTGCCTCTTTGAAGCCAACATTAAAGAGCATTGCACGATTAAAAGGTTGTGTACCTGTCTTCATACAGAAAACAAAGGAGACATTGTAAAAATCAAGAAGAGACAAAAAATTCAATACTATGAGAAAAACATACTCTAACACACACACACACAAAAAAAAAAAAAAAAAAAAAAAAGATTGACAATGATGCCCCTTTTGACCTGCAGCTCATGTTGGGTTGGCTGCACCCCAGGATGGGGTTTGCCCTCCTGGCTGCCAGGGCACACACCGCTGGCTCCTGTGAGGCAGGGCTGAGCCTGGCTCCTGCTGCCAAACAGCAACCCCAGATCCCTTTGTGCAGGGCTGCTCTCCAGTCACTCCCAATTTACACTTGTGCCTGGCTTTACTCCATCCCAGGAGCAGAGTGGGACATTTTGACTTATTAAATCTCATCCCCTTAATAACTGCCCAATGCTCCAATTCATCTAGAACCCTCTGCAAGGAATCCCATCCTTTAAAAGTCAACCACAACCTCCCAGCTGGATCTCATCAGAAACTTGCTGATGGTGCATTCAGCTCCTGCATACACTGAACGTAAAGGCCCTGGAACTGAGCCCTGAGGAACACTGCTGCTGACCTACTTTTTTGCTGTGAAAATTTACAATGACAATAGATTCTAAGAGGTCATCTTATTACCTACAAAATATCAGTACAATAGAAATATATATATCAATATATCAATATATCAATATATCAATATATCAATATATCAATACAATATAAATACAATATAGTTGAAGAAAAGTGTCATGGCTCTGGCCACTGCTTAAACTGGGGAATGGAGGTGAACTTTCCTGCTTCACTTAAAGAAGTAGAAGAATGGAGTAACAATTTTAAAATTCTGGATTCATCCAAATCTTGGTAAGAATATCAAACCCCTTTTAGTAAGGAATCTTAAAAGTCACTTTTCAAGTAGATGCTGTTACCTGTTCAACAACATAGAAGGCAAATTCCAGCCTCTGCTTCTGCAACATAGGTATCAGATGGCGGAAAAAAATTGGAAGATGCTCATGACGATTCCGAAAAGGAATAAGGATAGCCACCTTCAGAAAAAAAACCCCAAAACTATTATATCAGCATTTTAAAATTTTAATTTTTCAGTACAGATCAAGTTTCCTGTGGCTTTTCAACTTTTACATTTAAATTGGCTCAGTGTTTTACATGTTGGTTCCCCCTAGGAAAGTGCGCTAGAAATTTGCTCAAATAATTAAGAAAAAAAATTTGAGTAAAATGAAAATAAGATTTTTCTCTTATGTTCACTTACTTCTAGTTATGCTTCAAGCAACAGACACACAGGACAGATTTGCAACCATATAATGAAATGTTTAATAACTACAGCTAATGAACCTTTAGAAGTCCTTGGTGATCCATTTCAAATTTTTCTCCTAGCTGA
Organism: Parus major; assembly: GCF_001522545.3. Taxonomy (NCBI): domain Eukaryota; kingdom Metazoa; phylum Chordata; class Aves; order Passeriformes; family Paridae; genus Parus; species Parus major. The sequence goes on from NC_031769.1 coordinate 107,893,327, forward strand.
AGTTTCTTCCTGAGCACAGATGGCATACTACAAATACTATAATATACTAAATATGTAGCACCAAAAGACTGAGTGCTTGCAATGGTAAATTATTCTTACATACCAACAAGAAAAAATAAACCAAAACAGAAAATCAGCATCTAACCTTCCACCGTGGCTTACAGTCATTTGGTTTCCAGTGTCCTCCTGGTTTAATGTCTAAATCTTTTGAGAACAGTTGCTGAATTTCATCAAAACTAATTTCACTCATATTGACATCAATAAGGCCTCCTAAAGAGAAGAAAAAAAAATATATACTAATTTTAATTAAGACCTAATTAATTGACCTAACACTACAAGGAATATCATGGACAAATGGCATCAGAAATTTGTAGCTACACAACCTACAAGGAAATAAGAAACAATTTATACTATCCTCTTAATCTTGAATTCTTAAAGAATTAATTTTTAGTGTTTCCAAAAAGAAACATTCCTTCCATAAAACCCATAAACAAAATACTCATTTCAGAGGACACAGAACAAGGCAAATAATTTGAATTCTGCATGTTTTAGAGAAAATTTGGGTTGTCTTTCAAGTACCACTAGTAAAAATCCCACATCACCTGCACTACTGCACCTTTACTCAAATTCTGTGTGCCTTCCTGCTCCATTTCCACGTTAAAAGAAAATGAATCATCACTACACTCCACAAACTTCCTCAATTTGAATTTTAGATGATGTGCACGTAGTCTTCATCCACTAATTCACCACTATTTGCTTCAAACTAATTCATAGCAATGGGCTGGATTTGAGAATTACCATTGGTAAAACTAATGACTCCAGTGGGAAAAGCATTTGCAAAAGACATGAGAGTGAAATTCAGTAAGTTATTGAATAAAGACCACAATAATATTTGAAAAAAATCAGATTAGTACCTACTATGAGAAAATATTACCTTAGTTGACAGTTGAAAGTTGTCAGCCATTAGTTTATGCATGTGTAAAAACTGAAAATAATGATTCATAGCAAATACCCTCAAAAGCAATAGAAAGAATCAAGGAAATCTGGGGAGAAGTATGAATGAAGTATGAATGAATGTAACACTCATTAATTAGAAGCTCAAGTTTTCCTTCAGCAACTACTATAATCTAGATTATCAAATAAAAAATTTGCAAGAACTTTCTGACAAACACCATAAAATATTCTTTTTACTTTTGTCTAGAAAGTTAAGTATTTTGGTGCAGGTTGGTTTAAAGTCAGTAAAAATAAAAACACTCCCATTTTCTCCCATGTGTCCATACCCAAAAGATCCTCTTTGTGCCAAATAGATTGTTTGTGTCACAAAATGAACTAGTTATCTAAATCTTTTGAAAACATTGAAATTTTTGGAACACACTAGGAATAACTATTGTTTTCAGAAGAAGGTAGAAGATACTGCAAGAGCTATTTTAGTTTGAGGTATGCTTAAATATAGTACTACTTGCAAATGAAGAAGGTAACTTTTTTAATGTAAAATCATAGGTGGAAAATTATAAATAACAGTACATTATGAAGCTATTTCAAGAGATTCAAAGAAACCCATATTTTTTTCATTATTTTATGAAAAAAGAAAACCTGGCAATTGCTAAAAAACCTGCATAGATACAAGCTAGTCCTACAGAGATTTAAATACAAATTTTTAAATAATTAAAAATTCAAATAACTATTTAAAAATAAGCTTATATTATCATAATGGTTGTGTCTGAAACTCTTCAACAACCCAAAAAAGAAATCTTATGAAATATAGAGTCAAGGTCAATCAACAAAGGACCAGTATATGAAAATGTACAAATAAATTTTAAAAAAATTAAAAATTTAATTTAAAAAATCAATTTCAACTACCAAGAGACAGAAAAGCAGCAAGAGTCTTTCAGTTCAAATACAGAATCTAAAGAGAAAATAAATAAACGTCAATTACTACACCAGAAAGTGAAGGGAATAACACGTGATTCAGACACCTCAGTCCTCTGAGAAAGTGCAGATGCAATCAGATGATTATACAGTTTAAATCAGAAGAAAACATTAAATGGTAGAATAGTATTTAGATAAAGCCTTTAGATAAAGGTGCTTCTAAGTCCATGGGACATGATGAAATTCCATCCAGAGTGTTTAAAAAACAGCAATAGTATTACTATACTAATTATAGTATATAATTGTACTGAATTATAAGTATTGGTACTATCAAAAGTACATAGGAGATGAGTGAATAGATATCAGCATTTTTTCCCTGTCATTGGTGGGGGGCAGGAGAAGGCATCTCTGTAAATAACTGCTTATTATTCACTAGTTCCATCAGTGTCTAGCAGGCTGCAATAAAACATATTTATGCAATCCACAAAATAAGAAAGCTGAGAAAGCAAAAAAGATTTTGAAGAAGAAAATCAGAAAAAAAATTAATTCAACAAATGACATACAGAAAACAATAAAGTAAAATTAATTTGAAATAATAAAGGATGGTGTGTTAATGAAGGAAAAAATGAAGCATGCACAACAAAACAAGCCATACCTGGCTGCATGATAGATATAGAATATATGCAGAAAGACAGTTTTACAGTTTATAATGGATTGCACATTAACATAATCCAATGCAATGCAATTGTACAAAAATAGAAAATCTTATCCTGGAATGTATTAACTGCTGCTGTGTGAAAAAAAACAAAGAGTTTTCCAAAACTAATTTGTTTTGTAGGCAGGATTTAAGCCAGTTATGATGCTTTACAAAGAAATCAAATTAAAGACAGTCTATGATGCAAAAAATTCAAGAATGACAAGAGCTTTAGAAACTATGCAGTCTAGAAAGGTTGGAATTATCAGTTCATCTACAAAGGAAAAGACAGACAGATTCTTGTACTGCTTCTATCTTGAAGAAGAGGTGTTTTGCTTACGAATTACAACAGCATTGCTCAACCAGTGGGTTATAACCTGTTATACTGAGTCACACAACAAAAGGCATTAGCTGTTCCTATTTTAAGATCATACGGACTTGGGACCAAACATGATTTTACCATGCCCCTCTCATGATATAAATATGGCAAGTGGATGCAAAGAAGAAAAGTTGACTTCTATAATAACCTTGGACTAATTAAGCATGTCAAAGTATACACGACTCAACAGTCTTTCTTCCCTGGCTATTTCACACTTCCTACAACATTTCTTTAGATTAAAAGATCTTCAGAGATGATTTAGATTATAAATAGAAAGATGATCATTAAAATGCCATACATAGAAACCAAAAAGGGAAACACATATCCCTTTGTTGAAAAGCAACTTATCTAGTGAACCATTTTCTATTAAAATTAATATTTATTAAATTAAACAGGATAGAAGAAGTACAGAGCAATTACTAACAACAACAAAAATAGTGGAAAAATGAGAGCAGCAACAAGGAGATCTATAGAGAAATTACTAGTAGAACTATTTAGTTTTGAACTAATCTGGCAGAATTCCAACAGCCTGGTCTTTTGAAAGTGCCATTAAAAATACTAATTTATATGCATTTTTCAATCATCAAAAACATCACATCTTCTTTCTCTGATCATCCAGATTTGTCCTTTGGTGAACATTTTATGTTTCCAAACGTAGCTAAAACATTTACGAATTAAATACTTTGGTTGTATTTGTTCAGATGTTCAATATTGTATAAAAATGTGATTTTGAAAGTCAAACCCTATCTCTGGAGGGAAGGATGTTGAAATAAGGCTATTACGATACCATGGGCCTAATTACTACCTGGTTTAAGACAGTTTTCTATCTGATTTAGTTTCATAAACAACAGCAACTGCTCAATACTTTTGGCTCCATGTCTGTATATTTAAAACATAAAACAAAGTTTAGAATCTGACATTACTGAAAAGAAACACAGGTAACATGCACTGTTTCTGTTTTCTTCAACAGATAAGCTCAGTTGAGATTAAAAAAAAAAAAAAGTTATAAAGGAATCCAGGTTATCCTAATAAAATCTACTCCTTTTCTTTGAATTAAAATTGATCAGAATTCAGTTCAGCTGCCAGCAACATTTTTTGGTATGGATCTGAACTGATATGTTAGATATTTAATTAATTGCTCATGCTGAATGACAGCTCACAGATAAAGTCAGGTGTCTAAAAGACATGAGATTAGAATTCTGGAATGCATCACAAATAACTTCAGAAACTATATGAAATTTTCTCTCTTACAAATCAGTAGTTCAATTATTTGATTTCAAATTAGTAAATGTGATTAGTAAAGACACCAAAACTTCAGAACACATTAGTTACAGGCAAATTTCTGCTAAGCATCATTGTGCATTATCAGATGTATTTTGTCCACTACTTTCTGTTCTATACTTAAGACTCCTTACAATTTTATTTTAAATAAAAATAACTGTGTCTTGTTTAAAATACAATTCAATTTACTAGATAAACATTAAGATCAGTTTAAAACTTACTCATATAAGGCAGCTTCTCTGGACAAGGTTGGTAAGGAGAGTAGGTGAAGTTCTCTGGAAGATACATTGTTGTTTGAGCAACCCAGTCACTAGAATTGTTTCCTTCAGGATAATCTTAAAAAGAAGAATTGATTTTTGTAAAAACCTGTTATCCACTGAAATTCTACCACAGCATCATTCAGGTAAGAGCATTAATTTTTGGTTAAAAAATTCCTAGCAGCATGATTAAAAACATAATTTTATTCCACTAGAGGAATTATAATTAAAAACAAATATCTTTGTTACAGCTAATACAAATCTTTCCTACTAAAGTGAACTGAAAAATAGTAACTATTTGACCTTGACTCCAATTTCAGAGAAGTAGGACTTGGGTCTAAGTTTTTATGATCAAGCTATGTCATTAGTGAAATTAAATAAGAAGTATTCTTACCTGTGCCATTCAGTGTAGTATTTTTGTTAGTGTACAATCTTATCATGTGTCCTATTGTTTTCACATTTTCTCTCAACATTATACCACGAGCTTGCACCATAAAGAGATATGTGTTTGCTGATAAAACAAAAAAGCAGTTTTGAATTTGTATTAAAACTATGTATTTCCAAATTATTCTAACATACATCTATAATGTATTTGACATTTTTTTTACTGTGTCTGAAACCATGGTCAGTGAACAACAATTCTTTGAGATGAGGGTCCACACAGTGAAACCTAACAGCAACAATAAAAAAGAATAAAATGGATAACCATTTTATAATAATCATAGCTCTGTTCAAACCCAAAAATAACAGACTGTCAATAAACATTTTATATGACACTTTCATTTCTCTTTAACTTACAAAAAGCAACTGAGAGTGACAAGAAAATTTAATTTACCAATAAAAACATTTTCATATGTAGATACATGTCTCATATATAGATCTACTAAAATATCATTGAAATATAGGACAAAGAAAAAAGCCTAGAAAATCTTTCAGTCCCATATAATGGTCCCCTTTTTTACACACTAGTTAACACAATTTCCAGTCAAAATGTACTGTTATTCATTCACTCCAAACAGCTGCTTTGTTACACAACTGTTACAAATCTCTGCCAATCTAAAAGTATTAATGTTTTATAATTATACATGAAATATTTATTATAAGCATCAAGGGTGAGTAAATCAACATTCTGAGTAATTAAGTGATTCACTAACAACAGCAGCATGAAATATTTTTCTGTCTCAATCTTGCACCCAAAGCCCCAAATATGATCTCAAGACATTTCTTGGTATTCAACAGAAGTAAGTAAGGTAGAAATGAAACTGCATTTATATCTGAGTGAGCAAATGTCTACCCAGAATTCAAAGAGCTAAAACAATATTGCAAAGGGAAGGAGAAATTTCCTTTACAGGAGTTAGCAAAGAGGGTCAAAGGGATCATCTGTCACTTCACCTACATTAAACACCCTATTGCCTGGGGGATTTGGCTCCCTGTAACTAGCAACCACCCTATCAACAAAAAAAAGTGCTCTGCATCTTAGGGGGAAAGAACTAAACATACTAGGGATTAAAAATAAATAAAGAGATTAAAGAAAAGTTGGAAAATTATCTCAGGAACTCCATCAGATGACCCAGCACCAGTGGCATACACAAGTAACTCCAGATCAACCAATAACTTCTTATAGCCCAAGGCAGAGTCTGGAGCTACAGAGAACTGTGTGCAAGAGACTGGGGGCACTTCCAGAGAGGAAAACATGGTGATTAATTCCACCACATTAGCAAACAATATTACCAACACCTACAGAGATAAAAACACCAGCACTGTCCTTCAAGGACAAGTATTTCAAAGCCCTACAATAATGTCTTTATTTTTAAATGAATGAATGGGGGCATTGTCCCAGCTTTCAAAGAACTCTTTATTAAAATAAGGTATATTAACAGCTAAGAGTCTCTTAACCTGTCAGGTGCCATGCATGGCATGTAATTCTCAAAACCTTGGCCAGCATGACTAGCTGTGTTTGTCAACAAGAGTTTACATGAGTGTGAAGTTACTCAGCTGCTACCATCCTGAAGTCGTCTCAGCACCTTCTGGCCACCAAAACAGAAGCAAAGCAAAACAAAAAAGCTACAGCCTTGGCCTGACAACAGGTAGGAAATCACAGAAGAAAAATTCTTACCGGGATTCAAGACAACAGATAACAATCAGATTTCCTTAAACAAAAATTACACAAAAACTTCTCAGAAATTTAAACCAATTCTCGTAAAGTTCCAAATATTTAATTCCATTTGTAGTTTTCCATTCAAATACTGGAATTTTTAGGGTGTCTCTACCAAGCATTTAAAGGATTTTATTCAATCTGTGAATTCCTATATGAAGTTACCTATTCAAGAAATCTCCTCCTTTAGGAACCAACATAAAGGAAATTTGATCTGTTTTGCCAAGAACAATTTTTTACCTTCAAACAAGCAATTTCAAAATTCAAGGCTTTCCTGAAAGTAAAACCATGTGTATCTTTGCCTTTCAAATAAAAAATGCCTAATTAACAAAAAATTCCTTTCTTCAAATTTCAACATATTTTTCATTGGTATTATTCCTTCTTTTTTCCCAAATAATTTTTTTCTCCCATAGGCACAGCTCTTCTCTTCAATATCTTCCTATTCCAACACTAAAATAAAGTGGGGGTTTTTTATATAAATCTGTTAGTAAATATTGATTTCAGAGCTAACATCTGGAAGACTGTGTGCTTTATTATCCTTTTTTATGTGATACCAAAAGCTAAAGTCACTTGAATTGTTAAATCTGCAGAAGGTTTATAGAGCTTTCAGCAGGCTTATAGAAGGATAACCTTAATTCACATAAACCAGGTATGGTAGGTTGATGTGGCTAACAGCTAAGTCCCCACCCAGTTGTTTGCTCACTCCCCTGAAGTGAGATGGAAGAAACAATAAGGGCAAAAGTCTTAGGAACCTGATATTGTAAAGAATTCAGACTAATGATTTTCAAACAAGTCCACAAAAATATCAAGAGGCCATGTAAATATTCTCAATTTTTATGGGAAATGTTACTGCAGTCCAGATAATGTAGACATAAACCTTGGAAAAACAAGATTTTCTGCAAAAGCATCTTCCCTTTTAGTGAAGTACAACTTATCCCTTCTGACACAGAGGGGAAAAATTTGAACAAACACAAGACCTTTGTGAGAGAGAAAGTTAGAAAAGGCATTTGTCTTAAAAATAGACATCATGAAAAGACATAATTGAAAAAAAAAACTCAACCAGGTAAAGTCTGCTGCCACCTTGGTTTAAGTATGCAAGAGCTGCTCTTGCAGCCAGGAAGATCTAACCTGGCCATGTTTTTATCAATTCTTGTCTACCTCCTCTTTCTTGCTGAACTGCTTGTCAATTCACTATCCAACTCTACACATCAGGAATGAATCAGGAATAAAACATTCTCCTTTCTGGGCAGTCTTTTTCCCACTACCTGGCTCTCCAGCACAATCACAATTACAAGGAGTACAGATCTGCTCAGTTTATTCCACTATCATTCAGCAGCTGCTCAGGTAGCAGCAGATGCTTGAGCAGCCAATTAATTACATCAGAAGCAAACATCAGACAAAAATCAAAAATATTAATTTAGTCCTAAAAATAAATCTAATCTATTGGTACAGGTCTGTTGGCAAAGATCTGTGACAAAGAGCACAGTTCACGTGTCACATCAATCAGCAGCAACAGGAACTAAGCATTCAATCCACACAGGCCAGCAGTGCAACAGGGAAACTCAGCTTTTCTTCTAGGGGGTGGGGGATGGCTGACAGCACAAGGCAGCCAGATAAAACTCCAGGAGTTGCCCTGGTGGCAATTTCCTGCCACAAGTGCTAGAGCCAGTGAGAGGAAGTGATCTGCAGAACCTCACACTTCCCAAGGAGGAGGGGTTCACTGGGGATATGAGGATCAAGGGCAGCCTTGGCTGCAGAGATCATGAGATGGTGGAGTTTAGGATCCTAGGGGCAGGAAGAAGCAAAAGAAACCTCATAACACTGGACTTCAAGAGAGCAGACTTTGGCTTCTTCAAATATCTGTGTGATGGAGTCCCATGGGATAAGGCCCTCAAGTGAAGGCAGGGCAAGAAAGCTGGGTAATATTCAGGGATAATCTCCTTCAAGCTTACAAGAGATACATCTCAATGACTATGAAAATAGGTAAAATACCAGGAGGCCTGCATGGATGAAGAAAAACCTCGTGGGAAAAAAAAGAATCCAACCCAAAAATAATACAGTGGGCAGAAGCAATCACAGGTAATGCAGGAGGAATATAGAAAAAATATCTGAGCATCCAGGAATGCAGTTAGGAAAGTGAAAGCCCAAATGGAACTGAGTCTGGCCAGGAATGTCAAAGACAATAAGAAGCATTTCTGTAAGTACATAGGTGACAAGAAAACTCAGGAGAATGTGAACCCACTGCTCAATGAGAAAAACACACAGATAAGCCTGCAATGCTGAATGTCACCTTTTCTCAGCCTTTATTAACAAGACCAGTCTTCAGGAAGTCCAAATCCCCAAGACCAGTCTGGATCAAGGAAGTTGCACTCTTGCCTTTGGTGGAAGACTTAAGCAAACAGGACACAGGTTAAGTCCATGGGCCCTTATGGGATGTACCAAGTGCTAAGGGAGATGGCAAATGTCTTTTCACAGCCACTCCTGAATATCTTTGATCAATCATGACAAGTGGAAGGAGGGCCTGAGGATTAGAGGAAAGTGAATATCACTCCTATCTTCAAGAGGGAAGACCCAGGGAAGTATAGGCTGATCAGCCTCAGCTTGATCCCAAGGAAGGTGATGGAGCAGCTAATCCTGGAAATCATTCTTCAGGTACACAAATGACAAGAAAATCATCAGGAATAGTCAAACAACTGGGTAACCTTCTCTGATGAAAGACAGATAAGGAAAGAGCAGGGGGCATTGTTGCCAGGACTTCAGTAAGGCCTTTCACACTGTACCCCATAAGACCCTCCCAGACAAATGTTGATGGCTGATGTTGTTTGCTGGCTGAGCAAATGGTAAGCTGGATGAAAAACTGAATGACCAAGCCCAAAAGGTGAGGTCAGTGACCAGTGATGTACCCCACAGGTCAATACCAGGTTCATTCCTGTTAACACCTTCATTAGTTATCTGGATGACAGGCAGAACATAACCTCAAAATGTTTATTTGTGACACAAAAACGGGGTAAGTAGCTGATATGCCAAAGGGCCATGTTGCCATCCAGAGGCACCTCAGCAGACTGGAGAAATGTGCTGACAGGACCTTCATGAAGTTCACAACGAATAGAGCAAATTTCTGCATCTGGGGAGGAACAACCCCATGCGCCAAAATATGCTTAGGGGCATCCAACCAGAAAACAGCTTGGCAGAAGAGGCTTTGGAGGTCCTGGTGGACATCAAGTGGAACATGTGCCAGCAATGTGCTGCAAAGAAGGCCAACAGCATCCTGGAATGCATTAGGAAGCATGCTGCCAGCAGGTCAAGGTGATTCTTCACAGCCTTCAGTCAGCACTGTTCAAGCCACACCTGGTATATGTCCAGTTTTGATCTCCACAGTGGAATAGAGCACATGGACATCCTGGAGTGCATCTAACAATAGGCCATGAAGGAGAACAAAGGGACTGAAGCACTGTTCCTGGGAGGAAGGGCTGAGAGAGCAGGGATTGTTGAGCCTGGAAGAGAAAGCTCAGGGGGTCACATTATGTGTACCAAGGCAAGTGTATATGTATACAAGGTATACGAAGGGAAACTGCAGAAAGGGACAGAGCCAGGCACTTTTCAGTGTTGCTCAGGGACAGAACCAGAGGCAGCAGGCATGAAATGAAACACAGGATGTTCGACTTGAGCACCAGGAAACACTCCTGTACTGTGAGGGGGATGGAGCACTGGCACAGATTGCTCACAGTGGTTGTGGAGAATATCCTCAGAAATAGCCTAAAGCCTTCTGGACACGGTCCTGGGCAACTGGCTCCAGGTGCCACTTCTTGAGTAGGGAGGTTGGACTAGATAATCTCCAGAGCTCCCTCCCAACCTCAGCTAACCTGTGATTTTTCTTTTCCTTCTGTCTTTCTGCATTTGTATCAACCATCGCTGTCATAGTGCAAGGCAAAGCACAAACCAGGAAGGCAAAATTTCGCATGTAACCAAAGAAAACATCTAACAATGTAACCACCTAAAAGCAATTTTACTCATTCTTATTTCACTGTATATGGTTCATAATAAGCAGGAAAAAGAATTTCTGACTCAAGAAACATAGAATCCAGGCTGTCATACAGTTTACAAGTTAATCAGATGGAAAGGGCAGTGTGGAATATAAAAGAATACACACATATAGGACACCTTGGAATCAATTCTATACTCAGTGGTCCATCTCAAGCAACTGCAAGTGTGAGCTCAAAGCTCATAATTAATTCAGATGAAGTTTTCCTATCAATTGATACAGATCTGCATCAGCAATCATGAACATACAGCACCTATCATCAAAAGTCCTGGTTTTAGAGCATTATTTAAAACTCATTCTGATAACACACATTAGGGCATTAAAGGGATCATCCTGTATTTCAGAGGACATATTAAAAATATCAGGTGAATCATTTTTTGTCTCGAATTTTAATAGCTCACTAGTTATTTTAAGTGTTAGACTGTTGGGGGGGGGGACGACCAATGCATTAATTCTAGAAGTATAAAAATATCTATAAAAGTGGCTCAATGTTTTAGATCAGGTAGCTTTATATAAGTAGTCACTTGAAGACTATTTACACCTTTTTTTTAAAGAAAATGGTATCATTCACAGATAACTCTCCATTAGGGAATCAAGCTCCTTACAAGCAGTACACCAAAACCCAAAGCATTTCTTACAATACTGCATCAGTTTATCATCCCACAACTTCACAGGAAAAGCACAAGACTCATTTTTATATAGAAACTTAGTAAGTTATCATGCTGTACTCATACACCAAAGCAAAGCCAAGAAAATATGCCACGCACTTAGAAGCATTCAGTGTAGTAAAATATACAACAGAACAAGTGAAGTTGAAACTAGGTCAGTGACTGACATTCTGAACAGGACCAGGATGTTAGAAATGTGATTACTTTAAAACATAGAAAAGTATTAATTATTACTAAAAAATTATTTTAAAATGGCAAACAAAAGATAAACTTGGAGGTCACAAACTTGATTTTAAAATGCAGCTTTTATTCTGCCAAAGCAAAACCAGAAAACCAAGGCCAAACAAACCCAAAAACATAGGAAAAAAGCATTATGTCAAGAATATTTTCAAAGTAATTAGTAAAAAGTTAACATGCCCAGACCTTAAAAAACAAAGACGATCTATCATCAGAACAGTTGTAGCAACATTATACACTGATCTTTCCAGAAGAAGAAATTCCTGAAAAATTCAGATAGGAAATACTTCATAAAGAACCCAAGGATTCTGCAAGATTCAAATGCAGTAAATATGGCTGTACAGAGAATAGGTCTTGACAAATGACCAGTGCCCCTGAAGTTACTCATCTGCTAGTCAACACCTGTTTTCATGGGACTTCTGAAAAGCACATTTAACATATTGCATAAAAATTGGTATGGATTCAAACAGGTTAACAGAAAGTTCTCCAGTAGTAATTGTAAATGGGGAATCATCTCATGGAGCATTTCTAGAACAAGTCCCATATGGATCTCTTCTTATTTCAAGGTTATGCAATATTGTTCTCAGCAATACTAGAGTTAGAAATATATTATTGGCAGAGTTCATGCATGGCAAATTAACACAGAAGTGTTAAAGATTAAATTCTGTGATTAATTTAAATATACAGTAAATAGAGGTCAACTGAAGATTGCTTTTGAAATATCACAGTTACAATTCTAGGAGCTAGAATATTTTCCACAAGATGATGACTTTAGTCTGTGAAATTGATTCATTAAACAACTTAGCAGTGAAGGACAATCCCTCAAGTAATGTAAGACTGCTGTAAACTGGTTCCTATTCAAAAATAGAAATTCACAACAAACATCAATAAATACTATTGTAAGTGTTCAACTTCCTTAGCATTGTCTTTATTTTTACACATTTGTTGTTAATTAAAAGTTGTTTTTAAAACAGATACAACAACGAAAAAAAAAAGAAAAAAAACTATGTGCCTTGAAATATATTCTTTACTAGATTTGTTTTTTAATATTCAATAGCAGTTTTGCGCTATTTGTAAAATAATAATAAATCAAATCTTATTTCACAGGGATAGTGAGTCTCCATTTGTGTCTGTATATGTATACCTCCTTATAAGAAAAATATCTTATAAAGACATAAATCACCTCAATCTGTTCAAAAAAACCCAAAAGCTACCAGTGTTTCTGGAGGCTAACAGTGATCATTCAAATGGTGCAGATGGACAAATCTATATCAACTGCAACAGAGAACCTTCAAAATTGTTTTTTTAATACTTCAGACAACCTCTGTATACTCATTGCAACAAGGGATACACCAAATGGATGAGTCCTCTGACTGAAAGTCTGAGGAATTGAATAAATGTCAGTTTACTGTTTATTGGAAGACAGTAAATGAGGGGATCTCCATTTACAGTGAAAAAATTGAATCAAATTTTCTTTCTCTAGCAGTAGTTTTAAGCATGATATAGTATACAATGCTCAATATAATTTCTAACATATTTGATACTATTCTATCCTCTCAGGCTATTAGTTGATTATACAGTAATAAGTAATAAGTAGAATAATTCAATAAATGCACAATGAACTGAAGCTAAAAAAAAAAGGACAACCATAAATCTAAAAGTGAACTAACTATTGGCTGTTTGCCAATTGCAAAAAAACATCTTTTGTATTTTTAAGTCCTGAAACCAATCTCTGCACTGTGCTCACAAGAATCTAGCACTGGATCCCACACAAAGCATAATCATTGTATGCTTCTCCCTATAATGTCATTACATAATTTGAATACAAAAGATTACCTAAGAGTAAGAGCTATAGAAAAGCAAGCAAAAAATAGTCACTTGTAGAAAAAGTCTTATTAATCAAAAGCCAGTAAATAATCTGTCTTTCACCACAGACAGATGTGGAAATGGTTAAAGCTTTGGCCATGTCAGTAAGGCATCACAGTTCAGATAAATGTCCCCAGGGTATGCAATCTCTCCTTCTCAACCCATGAGAAGAATGCATTCAAATAACTGGCTGGTTTAAGTAAAAACCTCCTTTCATATGAGGTCTTATAATTACTTTGTCCATGTGAAGTTAGCTGCACACCATAAGTACCTGGTTTTTCTCTGTTTTCTGACTAAGAAGAACATCACAAAATGAATACTGATTGAAATCTTATGCAGGCAAGTTCCCTGACTAATAACAAGTAATACCTAAGGGCTTTAGGAAAACTATCAGCTAAAAATGCAGAACTACTGATTCAGAAACAAATATGCATGTTTAGTCAAAGTTAATCCGTTGGTAAAAGTGAAAGACAGTCATGAATGACAAGACTACAATAATTTATTCAGCATCAGGTTCTAGGAATGACTGTGCTGGGGCAAACATAATGGAAAAGTCTTTGCTCCTCCCAGGCAGAAAACTTACCCGTGATACTGCCAGAGTTCAATGGGTTCAATGAGATCAAGCCCTTAGTCAGAATGCTGAGGAACGTTTGATCACTGGAAATCAGAGATCAAGCAGAGTGCTTAAACCTCAATTTCCTCTTTGCACAAGAAAAAAGGAAGTCCCTAATAATCAGAAAGTAAACTACAATCTCACAGGTAAAGGATTTGATGATAATTTGTGGAACTGACATGAAAAACTGCAATGCAAGCAAGAAGGCGGCCTCTGTAGCTCACCAAAGTATTCCTGCCTCCAAATGAAGCCTTCAATTACAGGTGAAATTTAATAAAGGAATATAGCTAAAAACAGCTCCTAAATAACAACCAGTTCTGTAGTACAGCCATTTCCCTGCAGAAATTGTGAAACAATGGGACAGACAAGTTACGTTTACTCAAGAAACTTTTAAGAGACCCATGAGAATAATTCCCTAGAAAGAAATAAATGAAGGCAATAATGGGGAAAGAAAAATACAAACATAAACATCTACCACACCCTGCAAAACTCATCAGCCTTTTATCAGTTACTTCCACACAGCATGAGAAACAAGCCAGTTGTATTAATTGTATTTTACTGCAGCCGTTGAGCTGCAGTAAACCTATCTATACCCAGGCTCTATTACAAAACCCTCAGAAAAGGTATTACCAGCCACCTATCATTGTAGCAAACACAGTCAACAGTATCCTGCCCTGTACTGGCAACAGGATAACCAGCAAATCAATAGGAGCAGCTGTCGTCTATTCATCAGCTTGTGAAATCATATTTGGGGTACCATGTTCAGTTCGGGCATCCCAGAAAGAGACAAACATTAATTCCAGAACAAGCCAAGAGGAAACCTTCCAAAATCAAGCATACTATGTACAGAAACTAAAATAAATGGGGTTTTTTCAGTCTTAAATAGAAATGGCTAAGAGGAGGATGCATTTTTTTGCTGTCTTCAGTAATATAGTACTGTGGTACAGAGAAGACTAAACTGAACATTTGAAAGTACTCAGTGAAAAGACACAAGGCAATGAACATAAGGTGGGATGTTACAATTATAAATTACAATTTTCTCACAGTTGTCTGACACTGGAACAGGTTTTCCAGAGAGACAGCAAAATTTTCATCCCTGGATTTATTCAAAACTCAACTGGACATGACCCTGAGCAATTCAATCCAGTAGGATCTGCTTTCAGCAGGAGGTTGGATCAGGTGACTTCCAGGTGTCCCTGCCAATCTAAATTATTCTATAATCAAACAGCAATTTATTATGTATGTAGTATTTAGAAATACTACAACTGCCACAGATGCCAGGAACAAAGAATATCAGCACAAAGGCTGTGCCCATATTTATGGGCTCAGAGCCAGGAAGCATTGATAAACATTTATCTTGCTGACAGCATTTTCAGCACTCTCCTCCATTTCTCCACAAGTTCAAAAAGGAGTGATATCATTCTTCCTACTAGGAAAACTAGTTCCTAGTAACAGAACAGGAGACAGATTTATATAAAATTGTGAGCTAAAACCAATAGAGATGTTTCCAAGTTCCATGTATGCTGCACAGCTACCTTTTGGTTAGGACTAACAAAGAAGCAGAAAGATTTTAATAAAAGAAGAAGAAGACCATAAGAGAGAAAACATTTGCTGTTTTTTCCTCCTCAATCTCATTTCACCATTCAGGATTCTTAGTTACTGATGTCAAAGCAGACTGCATCTTCTTTGATCACTGCACTGTTTCATAACCAGTTCTTATTTGAACTGCATAGGTCATTACATCCAAGGTAGACAAGCCAGAATCACAGATATGGTGAGTTGGAAAGGACCCATCAGGATCATCAAGTGCAACTACCAGCCCTGCACAGGACCCCTCCAAGAACATCATCATGTGCCTAAGAATGTTGTCCAAACACTTCTTGAACTCTGTCAGGCCTGATGCTGTAACCTCTTCCCTGGGGAGCCTGTTCCAGTACTCAAGCACCCTCTGGCTGAAAAACTAGACTGAAATTAACTACAATATGGAGAGCTCTAAGATATTCTTCCACTCAATCTTGAAAAGGTTTTTTGCTGCAATAAGACAGAAAGGAATAACCCAGGGATGAATAAGACACTGTTTTCTGAGATCTATTATGTTGTCCAATGTAATTTCAGTTTTAATGCTGAGAGCAAATGAGAAAAACAGGAAAAAAGGGGGAAAATTGTCTCTTGCAATACTCAGGTTGGTTTGACAGTGAAATTAGACCAGAAAGTGCTCTCCTTTGGTCACCATTGCCTTGTTGATTTGTCTTATTCTCCTAATCTTTGGATCCTTTCCACAATGTAAACTCAAACCTACACACGGGTTCTGGACACCTGTCAAGACCAGATATGGATTGGGTCCCTTTCATTACTACTTTTATCTACAACACTGAAAAAAAAACCCTACTGGTGCCAAATATTCCTGCTCTCAGCTAGCTTCTTCAGCTTTTAACTAATACATGAATATTTGAAACTTTCAATATATCCATATTCATATATTTCAATGAAGTTTCAGAATCACAGGCTATTAATTCGAAATACAAAATTTCAGTTTCTGCTTTTACCAGAGGGGCATCAATTGAAGTACTGTCACAAAAGTGGTCATTCTGGAAAAGCAGCCCCTCTTATCTGCTTTCATTGAGTACTTGAGACTATCACACAAAAGTTCATTAAACATTTAAATTAAATTTTTTAATTATAAACATTTGAATGTTTTTTTGACCAATTTAACTTGACATCCTATCCCTTAAGGTTTTCCTCTGAAATATCCACTGAATCAAAATTAAAAAATTAAAGGAAAAATTAAAAGTAGGAAAATAGTTAGAAATCAATCTGCTCTTGTGTTTCAGCTCCTCTTACTATCAAAAGATTACCAGGGTGCTGAGGTAGGGCTGCAATTACCTCTACCTCATCCAATCATCTGTGCTTACAGAAAAAGAAAAAATGAACAATCCCAACATAGTGTATAAATTCTTTTCAACCATTTAAACCCTATTATATTAATATGATTTAGAGTACTATTTGTCTTCATCTCAAAACACAGAACTATGTCTGAAAACATGAAAATGTGGTTTTCCTCCCCTCATATTCTGAAGTATATGGAATATTAAAAGCTTCTATTTCCCAAAGAACTAACATTCTGAGAGGTCTCCTCAAAAAACAAACAAAACCAAAACAAACAAAAAATCTCCAGTGATATTATTGCAATATCTGTAATTATGGTGCAAATGAAAACTTTTAAATATCAGACAAATAATTAGATACCTTAAAGTAAGTAATTAAGATTTCTTTCCTTTAAACAAATTGTCAATATTTCAAGTTGACCTCAACTGCATTTGTTACAAAATTTGCAGTTCCATCCAATAAAAAATGCAGTAAGTATTTTATAGTTTGAAGGACAGAGGGAATGAGATAGTGACCTCCTTGAGAATTCTTCCAGTGCCAAGGGCTTACATGTGCAGATGTCTTTTTCTTTTGATAAGCCATGAATTTCTTGCCAAGGGTAACTCCCACTCCATTAGCCCATAAGAATTTAAAATTTCAATCAACTTGGACATCTCAGGAAACCATTCTGCTGCATAACTCACTTTTCCTCTCCCAACTTCCAGTACACTGCTAGTCCATAAAACATCTGGGAGTCCAACTTCTCCCTCTCTTTTCAGTTCCTCTACCACAAAGAGAAGCCAGCCAGGGAGCAGTTCCAGCTCCCTACAGCACAATTAACAATTTTCCTCCCCTCTGACATTGTACCTTGTAGCTTGTTGAGGAAGAAAATTTTCTGGTGAACTAAAATATATTCAGTAAAACTTATCTGTACACTTAAATTATGACAGATTCCCAACCATTTATGACTTAGCTGCAGAATATATTTAATGAAAAGCTGCTAATAGGTGAAGTGGCTGAGCTTCAATAAGCAACCTTTAGCCTTCCTCCTCTCCACACACACACAATCAGCCTTGACTTAGATGCATCTATTTCATTACACTCAGTCAAAAAGTGCAAGTACAGTGAAATATTCTATTCTATCACAATATGCAAATGCCATGACCGTACAGCATAGGATTATTAGATGAATCATCTGCCTGTAAACTTGGGTGTTCCTAAGTGCTTTGAAAATCTTCTGTTCTTACATTTTCACTATACTGCCAGGAAGCTTGTTGGTTTTTAGATAATATCTGACTTTCTCTCTCTCCATTCCACACAGGAACATTTTAAGGAGCAAATTCCTGGGAAATCAGCATTACATCTGCAGGCTGTTAGGCTGAGATATAGAACTTTCCTACTGCCCTTTCCTTTACCATTTTCTATATTCTCTTCCCCAGGATTCTTCAGACCAGCACAGCACAGCAGCATTTCAAAATGGACATAAGAAGTGCCACAGACAAGGAATAGAATAAGTTCATTATTGCAGGGTTTTGACTTAAGATGGATGAGTTCACAACACAACCAGATACAGTCAGGGCAGCACTACATTGATCAGTAGCTAGAAAGAGTTGTAATCTCACAAACTCATGTAACTACCCAAGATTTTTGCATTGTTAAACCACATCTTGAAAGGGACAACTACAGCATTTGTATCTGAGATAGCAAGAGAGACTAGTTTGATTCTTTTTTCCCCTCAAATTAGATCAGACCTAATTAACCTACCTCAAGAACACTTTTGGTACATACAGTTGATTTCATTTAATTCCTGGTACAAAGGAAAGTGAATACACATGTAATCCCATAGCTGAGAAGAAAGATGAAGTCAGAAATTAAAAGTCTCATCACTAGAGGCTCTGATTCTCAACAAGGTACTGCATAAGCCTTGCTTAGTGAAACAATGTACTTCCTAAGAAAATACCCATTAGCAAGAAACATTTAAGTAACAAAGTAAAACTATGGCTGCAACATTATGTAAGATGCTATAAATTCCACTTATAAACATGTAGAAACTGTGCTCTGCTATTCAAATCATGTATCAATTACTTGCAATAAAAGTCTACTTTATTTATGTATCCTCCACTAGCACCTCAAAGACTTAAGATGTCTAAATGGACATCAGCATCATTCTCACATGGAAGACTACATCACATCCCTTTCAGCAGAGAAACACTGCCAGACAAGAAAGCTCAGAACTCCAATCCTATAAATATTACATATTTCCTATTTTTTTTAATTTATTTGAACTAGAAGAATAATTGGCAGACTTGTCAATATTGTTGGAAGTACATAAGTAAAGGAGAACTATAGAACAATAGGTGAACTATATAGAACTATTTAAGTATAGAAGGAACAATTGCACCTTTAAAGTGTTTTCAAGTTAAATAGAAGATAGTGAACAAGAGGGAGCCAAACAGCATAAAGACACAATCAACAGGAAACAATTCCTGAAGATTCAGTGTGGACAGTTTGTAGTAAGGACTACAGAGAGAAGTTATAAGCACTAAGGATAAAGAGAGAGGTGATTTTGCAAGTATTTAGGTAGCACCTGATAAGCAAGGAGATGTGCAGAAAAATGCGGCAATATTCCTTGGGGGAAAAAGAAAGGAAAACATTCTCTAATCAAGAGACACCCAAAACAGGGAAATCCCATGGAGCACCATACAGAATACCATTGGCCTTAGCTCTGGGGTAATGCTAATCAGTTCTAAAAGGATCATCCACTGAGAAAAAGCCTGATGGTCTCTCAGTAACTGCAGAAAAGTAAACTAAGGAAACCAGCACTTTTTTTTTTTGGTCTGTTTTAGACACAAACTTGCACAGCTATTTTATGAAGCTTCTTCTAAATCAACGGTTTGTCTCCCTCTGAAGTGGTTTCTTCAGAAGTGGAAGTTACCCAACTGTAAAACCTGTGAAGAGAGAGAGATCCCACTAACAGAAGTAAATAACAAATGTTCAAACTGGTTCTTCATTTTTGTTCACACAGGCTTTATTATTAATGCAAGTTACTAACAATTTGAAAGATCAATACATTTAAGTGACTCCAGCAGTTTTGCAGTTCTTTCCCGATTCATACCACTGTAACACGACGAAACGCTGAGCAGCTTTAGTGCCTCACTTTGCCAGCCTGAGAAGCAAGGGCAGCATCCACCTACCTCGCGATGGCAGATGAACCTTCTAGAGCGTTTGAAAGCAGCAGAACAAAGATGCGGGATCAGCGCACGTTACCGCCGCCCCCGCCGGCCGCCCCGACCCTTCCCGGGCGGGCGGGATCGCGTTCCGACAGCCGAGCCGCCCCTCGCCCGGCGCCGCCCGTGCCCTCCCCGCCGCGGTGACAGCCCGGGGGAGGCGGGCGCGCCCCCCACCACCGCCCTCACCCCCGCTCCCCGAGGGGGAGGCTCCGGACTCACCGATCCCGGGGGCCACATAGATGAAGTAGAGGCAGGATGAGGAAAAGGAGAAGAAGAAGATGAAGGCGAGCATGGAGCGGTTGGAGACGCGCAGCGCCTTCCGCAGCAGTGGCATCCTCCCGCCGCGCCGGCCGCCGGCCGCTCCGCTCAGTCCCGGCGAGCCGCGGCGGCGCTTCCTAGAGGGAGGCGGCCCGCTCCTCCCATGGATCGGGCGGCAAGAAGGTGACTAGGGGGCGAGGAGAGCCCCCTCCCTCCCTCCTTGGGAGCGGGGCTGGCAGGGGCAGCGCCGCGGTGTGCGGAGGAGGGCGGGCGGCGGCGCTTTGTGGCCGGTCCTGCTGTCTCCCCGCGGGCGGCTGGAGCGGGGATGCCCGCCCGCCTCCGCGCTGCGCCTCCGGGCGGGCTGAACCGCCGCCGGAGGGAGGGGCCCCCTTAGCGCTGCCGCGGGGCTCGGGGAACGCTCCCGCCGCTGCTCACATGCCGCCGGGCGCCGTGGCCACCCGCTCTCCCGCCTGCAGTCCCCGTACTAACGGCGGCGGCGGCCGCAGCAGCAGCAGCATCCCCGCTACCAGCGAGCAGAGTCACCTCCGCGCTGCGGCCAGCCGGGCCCGGCCCCGCCGCTCCCGCTTCGCCCCGCACCGGGAGGAGCCGCCCCGCACCGGGAGGAGCCGCCCCGCACCGGGAGGAGCCGCCCCGCACCGGGAGGAGCCGCCCCGCACCCGGAGGAGCCGCCCCGCACCGGGAGGAGCCGCCCCGCACCCGGAGGAGTCGCGCGGCCGCTGCGGCGGTTGTGGCGCGCGCGAGCCCCGGCGCGGCGGCGGCACTGCGGGACTGCAGCGGGCGGGCGGGCGAGCGGGCGCGCGCGCCCTTGCCCCGCCCCGCGAGCCCCGCGGGCCAATGGGGGGCGAGGTCGAAGCGAGCCCGCGGCCGCCGATTGGCTGTTGCGCGCGCGAGCGTTGGTATCAGCGGGTTGCGGGAAGGGGGCAGGGAGCGGGTGAGGCGGCTCGGCCGGGCCCCGCGTCCCGGCCCGCTCCGCTCGCCAGGCGCTCCCGCTGTGGCCGGCCGGCCGGCGTGGGTACCTTTTCCGTGTCCAGTCACCTCGGCCTCGCGCAGAACACGGCGGGGCCAGGTTCCTGCCCCGCCCGTGCCCACTTTCCAGCGCTTTTGCCTGTTCTTCCCCTTCCTTCCTAAGCCGGCGCTGCGGCTGTGACACGGGTGGATGTCCTTGTGCTTCCAGCTGTTTTAATACAGAGCAGTTGGGAACGGGAGTCAGGGCTGGCAGCTTCTCTCCTATGAGGAGAGGCTGCGAGCTGGGCCTGCCTAGTCTAGAGACGAGGTCTGAGAAGAGAAGTGATTAGCGCATAAAAACATCTCAAGGGTGGCTGTCAAGAGAATGGTGCCACACTCTTCCCAGTGGTGCCCAGCGACAGGACAAGGAGTAATGGCCATAAACTAAAACACAAGCGTCACCTCAACATGTAAAGAGGAAGAGCGTCTTTAAACTGAGGGTGGCCAAGCACTGGAACAGGTGCCCAGGGAGGTCGTGGGATCTTCCTCTCCAGAGACTATTTTTAAAACCACCAGGATGCAGTCCTGTGTAGCCTGCTCTAGGTGACCCTGGCTCGGAAGACGGTCTCTCCCAGCAACAACAATGATTTGATTCTCTCTTTCTGTGAACCAACAGTTCTCCATAAAGAAGAGTAGGAAGCATTGCCTGTAGGTTTGGCTACACTTGTGCTTTAGGATTTGCTGAATTTAAATGTGAAGATCAACACACTTTATTACCAGTTCACTCCCAAGGCCATTGCTTAAAAAGGTATTTTTTAAAAGTTGGCAAGAGAAGCTCCATATCCATTAGCTGCTTTTTTCTTGCTTTGGCAATGAACTTGGCTGCCACAAGTTGCTGGGCGATAGGGTTAAGCCAGTAATCTCTCTGTTCCTCTGGAGAATGCTGTCATGAATAGATGTGTGCCGAGGGGTTGGCAGCAGTCCAGATCATGCCTGGGCACACTTGATGTGGCAGCAGGATCTATTTGCACAAGAATCCAGGTCTGTGTTGTTAGTGTCTGTGGAGTTTAGTCAGACACAGGGCAAAAAGAATGGAGATACAGAATTGTCCCACTCCTGCAATACAATTTTGTCTCAGTCACTATGCTTGAACTATGGTTTTTATGCAATAGATATTACTAATAGCTTCATTTTGTTTCAGTAATCATCAAAGAGTCATAGAATCATTTGGGTTAGAAGGGACCTTAAAACCATCTAGTTTCAACTACCCTGGGATGGGCAGAGACACCTTGCACTAGACCAGGTTGCTCAGAGCCCCATCCAGCCTGGCCTTGACTACCCTCAGCAACAGAGCATTCAGAATTTCACAGCTTGTGGTCAAGTAGTGTTTATCCTTTAGACTGACAGGACAACCTTATCACTTCCTTCAGTCACAAGCAAATTGCTTCCAAACACTCTGCAGGCTAGCATATCAGGATTTTTTAACCACAAATGTAAAAGATTTGAGTCAGTTGACATGTAAACGTCAGGGCTAGAAATACAAAATGATTGGTTAATCAGTGAAGTAGTGATGCAAATAACTGATAGTAAAATACATGCTTACTTAGTCAAAATCTTGCTGGATGTTGAACATTTATTTGTACAGTGGAGCATAGTACACACAATAACAATCTACAGCCACATCATGGGTTTCCCTGATTATCACTTTGATGCAGAGGATAGACAAGGATTTCCCGGTAAGGGTTTCCATAAGAGAGAGAGAGAAATTCTTTTATTTCAGCTCTGAAACAGAGACTTGTCAGTTATATTTTGATGGATGCTATTGCAATGGGTATCTGTGCAAGTTTTGGCTGGGCTGGAGTTAATTTTCTTCACAGTGGCTCATACGGGAATATGTTTTGGATTTGTGCTGAACACAGGATGTATAA
This sequence comes from Parus major, assembly GCF_001522545.3. Classification (NCBI taxonomy): domain Eukaryota; kingdom Metazoa; phylum Chordata; class Aves; order Passeriformes; family Paridae; genus Parus; species Parus major. The sequence continues at coordinate 107,916,635 of NC_031769.1, forward strand.
TACAGATACATATTTGTTACTGCTGAGCAGGGCTTGCAGAGAGCCAAAGCCTTTTCTACTTTTCATACTGCCACCATGGTGAGGGGACTGGGGATGCATGGGAGGTTGGGAGGAGAGAGCTGGGACTGGTGACCCCAAGTGACCAAAGGGATATTTCAGACCTATGACATCATGCTCAGTATACAAAGGTGAGGGAAAAAGAAGGAAGTGAGGGGCATTTGGAGTGAAGGTGCTTGTATTCCAGAGTAACCTTTACAAAATGGAGCCCTGCTGTCCTGGAGATGACTGAATACCTGCCTGCCCATGGGGGAGCATGAGCGAACATGTGTGGGCCTTGGTGTCTGACTGGCCTTTAAGCACAGTATCAGATAGAGGGATACATTGTGTGATGTATTTTGTCACAAAATTGTTTCTGAATTGCCAGTAACAGCTATGTAACTTGATATATATATATCATTTATTTTATTGAGCAGAGTGCAAAACTAGCCATAGGAATACAACAGTGAACTGTTATTTACATATATTATTTAAAGTTGAAGCTTTAGCTGACAGTAATATAGGACATGAACTTGGGTTTATGAAGCAAAAACCTGCTGTATCTTTATGTCTTGTTGCTATCTCACATTAAAGTAAAATTTATTTTATATGTGATGTGGCATTATTGCTGCTTTATTTTTACGTATTAAAGTATTTACTCTGCTAACTGGAATAACTGAGTATTAATTGGAATATGATTCCCACTTTCCACTTTTATTAGATTTTTTTGATACTGTTTTAAATCTGTTTCTATGCTGTAAACATGGGGAAGGACATTAGAAGATCAATATGATGACAACTCACAGAATCTTGTCAGATACAGGAGTGAGATCCATGGTACAAGAAATCTTAAGACTGGCCCTAACTTTTGTTGGAGGAACATTAAGTAGTGCCCTACACAGCACTGTCTCTGCACTAGTAAAGGAAAATGCTGTGTCTCCAGCTCAACATTAATTTTGGTTTGATTACTTACACTTTTGTAAGAGTTTAAGAGACTAACGTGATGAGCATGAGACAACCTGTGAAGTAGTATATTATATAGAAATGTTTGTGGAAGCATAAAAAAATGGAATTTGGAAGATAGATGTGTCATGTTTAATTGAATCTCCAGCAGCAGGACACTGCAGGAGCAGCAGTGTAGCTCACAGTTGTGGTAGATTACTTCATTCAGTTGTCTGCTCTGATCATAATACTTGAAGCCTCTTCTTTAAATATTACTTTCTTAACTAAAAAGATGACTACACAATATGTAGATCACTTCTTTGAATAAGTAACAATATTGCACTTCACCTACCATTTTAAGAAGAGGAAATTCCATTGGATGTGTATTGCTCTGCTATGTTTCCTCTTGCAATGGAATTTCTTCAGAAAGTTCTTAAACAATTGTAGGCTATTCTGGCAGAAAATGAGGACTCCTTCCTCATTCCTATTTTCAATCTAAGCATCCAAACATTAATTTTCTATGGATCAGGAAACATAAAATCAAACAAGATCTCATCAGAGCAACAGCTGCAAAACCACCAATGTCTCCAAAGCTGCTATAAAAAACATATCTGTCAGTCATTTCAAAAGTTCATCTATTTCATGAAGTCCAACAAATGCTGCCATAGAAACTGCATATGCAAGATTACCAGGTTTTCCATACTGCGTAGTCACAATTGTGCATGATGATGTTCTGTTAACAAAACCAAGGCACTAATCTTTTGGAGAAAAGTAACAGCTTTTTTTTTTTTTTTTCATTTTTTTTATTTTATTTTTATTTTTTTGGATAGGGGAGGAGGGAAGGTTTAATGATTTTTTTATCCATTTGAAAGAGTGACACCTCACACCATTGTGGCTTCATAACTGTGCACATAGGGTGCTGTAAGACAACAAGGAAGGAATGCCAGAAGACCTTGAGGGAAGCAAAAGTATCTTACACCACTGTCATCATCAAGTCTAAGAACTGAGCTTGATACCAGCATTGCTGAAAGTGACAGCGACTATCCAAGGAGGTAGAGAATGGTGTATTGCTTAGATCATTTGTTAGAGCTGGCTGTTAAGAGTGCACATAAGAATGTGCTGCCTATGTAATATCCAGTTTTGTAGTCTGCAATACTAAACTAAAATCTCACATTTTGTTCCCCAGGTCATCTACTGCCACATGTTCATATTAATTCTTATTGCTTGTACCCTGTCTTTGAATCAGCTGTAGTAAACTCTTGTTTAACTAGCTGTTTTTTTTCTTCAATAATGATCTGTCTCGAGTTTGTCTCTCCTTCAATCAATATTCCTACACACATTGCCAAGTTTCACCTGGCTGCCTCCATAGTCTGTATATTTCAGGCAGAAAGACTGCTTGTTTTTGTTACAATTTTTGTAATTTATCTTTTAAAACACTTTTTATCAATAAAGTACTAAAGTACCTTACCTATCTTGAAAATCTTACATTTTTTTTCTTTTCTACTGCAAGTAAATCATTAATACCAACATCAGTCAAAGGTAGGGTGTCTTCCTTACACCCTGCCTTACAATCTGGTACTGTCAAGTCATGTCCATTTGCTCTCTGGTTGCTGACTGTCACTTTGTCTTCAGTTTTACCTAAGCCAATCCAACTGCCTTATTTAGGCTGTAATTGATGGCCCAAGAGGCAGAATGATTCTTCCACATTTTTTTACAAGTGCTCTTTTTTACTCACACCGCCTGTCCCCCAAACAAACCCAGTGAACTGCAGCCAAGGCACAAACCTCCCTTAGTTCCAAGCAACCCCTTTGGAGCACAGGCAAAATTCTGTGATCAGCTTTCTTCTCACTACAGAGAATTACATTAAATATTCTCTGTGGTTTTGCTTCTTAAATCTTTTGCCTTCAGTGCTTCAGCTCTCTTCCTTGCCTTTTCTGTTTTCCTTAATTGTAGTAATAAAAATTGATAAATGAGTGTACAATGGTTTCATTATTAATCCTACGTGTAGCAATTACTTTGTTGGTATTTTTCATAAATACCTTTGGTTTCTCATTCATTTAGATTTAGCAGCGTGATTATTATTAGTCACACTTTGTTATACAGGGCAGCAGCATTCCAGGATCCTGCACAGTAATTTATAAGTAACCTTTCTTGTAAGGTCAACAACAAGTTAAAATGCCTGGAGTTAAAAAGCTCAGGATAAGAAACATGAGAAGAGACCTGACAATTCCAAGAAAATGCACAGTCTGTGTAAGATTTTTAAAGATTAAGATTAATTATGATTAAAGATTAAATCAAGTTTTGTCAGGGTGATCTAGACACTGGGAAAGTTAGTGTCCTTCAGTGTGTAGCACAAACACATAAAACTCACACCAGTAAATAATGAAAAATATAACAAGACACTTAAGTTTTGGGTCACATGACCTAACCTCATTATATCCGTTATAATCCAATTATTAAATCAAATGTCAGATTGGAAGTACTTTGAGAAAGTTTGGGGCTTTCTTTTGTACTACAACTTCAAGCTTGAAACTTATTGCACTCTCATGCACATCATGTGATTCTTGGGGCTGTCATGTGCAGGGCCAGAAGCTGGACTTCAGTGATCCCTGTGTATCCCTTTGACCTCAGGATTACCTATGACTCTATGGTTCTATAATTACCATCTTGAGATTAGGCTATTTATAATTTTTTCTGTGCCATGAATATAACTATTTACTATACCATACCATTGTAAGCATCTTATGTGGAAAAGACAGTATCTTGCCTTAGATGGTGTTCATATTCCTTTAAAACAGTGCATGCACAGTTGTTTGAAATCTGCATTGCAAGGATAAGGTGCAAGTGAAAATTCTTTTTATCACTGGGTAAGTGTATAAGTATGAAAAAAGATTGATAAAAAAAGTAGTTTGGGGAACCATGTGATTTTTTTCACTGTAACTTGTACAGGTGAAAAATAAGTGCAGTAGGAGACATAATCATCATTAACTATTATCAAATACTTTTCTTATGGAAATGAGAATTTTCATGAACTGAACTACTGACATCAGAACTAGTCTGAAACCTCTATTTGCTGCATTTGGACTAATAGAATGCTTTTGGAAATGGAGAATGACTAAGAAATACTAAGAGAGGACTGCAGGATAAGCTTACACCCTTGGACTCCTTACCTAACCTCACTTTTTAAAATGTCATTCAAGTCTTAAAAACCAGAGCACAAAACTAAATCATGCCGTTTGACTGGTAATCACTTCAGTGGGGGAATAAACTGATAGGAGATTTTCTGGAAAGCTTGAGGACTTTTGCTTTGCTTTGGTTTTTTGTGGCTAAAATCTTATCCTCAGAGATGCAATTCCTTTGCATATATAAATAGAAACAATCTGGTCTCACTCATTCTACTGCAATTAGGAAAAAGTAATCAGAGTTTGTTAAACAGACTTCAGAGAAAGAAGAATCTTATGTCTTAGAAGACAGATGTTTTCTGATTAAGCTTTCTGTCACAGCCTCATTTAAGTTGCATAAGTCACAGATAACTTTAGCAAAGGTTACAGTTGTTGGAATTCCACTCTTTTGTTCAGTTCTCAATAACAGCTTTGTTTAGTTTGTGAGATAGTGTTTAAATAGTTCGAACCTTCTTAAGAGCTGAAGCAATGCTTCTGTCTTCAGAAAAACTCTTCAGCGTCTTGCAAACCTAAATAATAATCTAAGGTTTTCCTGAGAGTCATCTTCCTACTTTTCTGCTTATGCTATGAAAAAAATAAGGGAGGGCTAAAAATTGATAAGTATATTTTCATGAATACAACCTAATTTATGCAGAAGGTCATGTTGTGACAGTTGTGTAGAGATAGTGATGCTGCCATAATTGTTGTCGCTTATATTTCTGACTACAAAATTTCCATTTATTTGGCTATCCTTTAAGTAACCATTAACTTGTTCAGTTTTAAAAAAAAAATCTGTGTAAAGTGTTTTTTCCTAAGATGAGCTTTTACCTAACCTAGAAAAAAATTCTCTATGTATGAAAAAAAAAAAGAGAAAGCAAAAATCCTCCAAATTCTCCACGTCTCTTGGTTCTTGAGAGAAAAAGAGCAAGACCATTTGGTCATAACTGAATTTCCCTGTATTTTGATAGAGAAATAGTGGCCTTTAATGTTTGTTCAGTCATGGGCATGAACACTTTCCCAAATATTGCTGATGCAGCTGATTTCTTAGAACAAGTGAAATTCTAAATTTTCTGTCCTGACTGAGCATTTGCCAGCCTCGCAGAATTTCAAAAACTGACAGTAAATATATGTTCATTAAAAAAAAAATCTTATAACAGTGTTGCAGTTACTCCTTGGGGAAGTAAGATGTTCTGGCATGAAAGAGTATTATATATATTGTGCTGGATACAAAAAGCACCCAGACTGAAATTCTAGAAATAGTTCTAATTCTTGAAGGGTTCTAATTAGCTCTAATCTAATCTTGAAGGGTTGTTGGATTTTTTTGTTTATTTTTTTGTTTTGTTTTGTTACGTTTTAAAAAATCATATTAAGTTCTAGATTTAAAGTATATTTTGAATTGCAGTTTTGTGCAATTCTACCTCTGTTAGAGTTAAAACTACTTCCTTCAATGGGTAGCTTTCCTTGCACTATGTTTCTGTGTGTTTATGGATTAGTGGTGATGTGGTGCATCCTGTCACAAGACCTTCTTTCCAGTCTCCAGGCCATAGCATCAGCTACAAAAATTAAGGCTGAAATAGGCAAAAATAGCATTTGGCATAATCTACAGCAAACTGAGACTGTTTGTAGTACTATCTGAGAGCCTCCAAGCCCAACAGGTTGGTTTTTCCTGATAGTTAGCTTCCTATCACAAAGACAGCAAAGAAAAAGTGTTCTACAAAACTCTAAGACAGCCTTAGGGTAGCTATCTATTCATATTATTTATTGCTGGTGTTGGTATCTAAAGGTGCCAGTCACAAAAGAGAACCCAAATCCTATGGTCTGTATAAATGGAAATATTAAAATAATCCCTAGATCAGGAATTTACATCTGTTTTACATTTAGCACCTGCTGATTCCATTGTAGGGATGTAGACACATTCTTTTATGTCTACATCTTGTAGAAATGTGATTATTTTAATTTTCTTCTCACTGCTGGTAATTTATCTTGATCTGAAACACTGTGAAAAAAAATGAAGTTCATGGAGCTCCATATACTTAATAAAACCAACTGAAAACTGCTGTGTAAATCAGTCTGCCAAAATCTAATTAGGGGATCTAATTGTGTATTGTTGCTCAGAGAGTTTTTCACAAGTGAAAACTTGTTAAGATTAATTTTTCCAAGTGCCTGTGGCAAAACCAGTAATAAATATTGAATTCTTATAAGCTGAGATTATGAAATTATTTTTTGTGTTTTCAATATAACAAAACTACTAAGGTTTTAAATATTTAAATTTATGTAGGAATAAATATTAAAACAGACAAAAAAAAACCCAAACAAAAATAAATCCACTAAAACACCAACAGCATCTTGGATCTGAACATTTTCTGACCAAGTGTCTACTTTTTTCCCCCAAGATCTTTTGACAGAATCATGGCAAATATTTAATGCAAACTGAAATTATGCATAAATAATGCAAACTGAGATAATTAAAAGAATGCAAGGGAAATAGGACCTGCATTTCAGAATGCTTTTGGAGAGAATCAAACAGATCGATGACTGAGTATGAAATTATATTTAAATTTAGGGTTAGTGGTATGGAACCAAAGGCACATAAAGTCAGATACAAGCAATCTGGAAAATAAGTTTTGTGATAGAAGTTTTCTCATTCATAATACCTTCAATATATGTAAGTATGTGTTCTTTCTAGCTTACTTAGAAGCTATTTTCTAACACATATTAAAAGAGAAATCTGAGTTTTTGGGATGGTACAGAATAGGACTTGACAGCCTAGGAGGACAAGATTATTTATTAAGTTACTGTGTACTACACTGAAAAACTAACATCCTTCTATTCTGTCTTTTTTTTTTTCTATTATTACTGGGGATAAATTGGTTATTTTATTTACTTTTTTTTTTTCTATTATTACTGGGGATAAATTGGTTATTTTATTTACTTTGGAGCTGGCATTTTCTTACTCTGTTTGTCATGATGATTTCTGCAGCTACCCTTTTATATCATGGGGTACCCTCCCCAGAGTTCCCAGCTGATTGCCTCAACAGAAGTTTCTGAAGTTTGTCGCTGAAATAAAACAACAATAAAGGTAACAAAGAAAAAAAAAATCACAGCTCAACTTCTGTGGAAAGCAAAGGAAAATTCACAGGAAAATGTTTATATTGGAGAGGCTGTGTACAAAGTGACCAACCAATACTGACACAATTACCATTGAACATTTACATGGCCTGTTATTTAAAGTTCTAGTTCTTTCTGTTTTCTTTGTTTCATCTTTCTTTTTTCCTATATTGTCTTTTTAGTAAATATGGATAAACATCCATATTTAAAAAATAAGGTGAACAAAATAAAAAATAGGGTGAACAAAAAAAAAAAAAAACATTTGAAGGTATATAGTCTTCTAACAAAAAATAAAATTATTAATTTATACTGTTTGTGGTTCAGCAGAAAATACTTTCTTGCTTTAATTTCCTGAAATCATATGAACATTTTAGTTATTCCTGCATTTGGTTTGGCTTAGTTCAAAATTCTCAGCTGATGATTTTAGATCTCCTTATGTTCAGCTAAGTCTAGAAAGAATTTAAATGACCCAAATGCTTTAAGACAACTCTAAACTATCAAATTTCCAGGGCAGTTCTCTTTATCCTGGAGGCATAGGGGATTTGGAGAAAGGGGAAGATGAAAATAAACAGAAAATATGTTTGCATTCCATTGCAGTCCTGCAGTGAATTTATGTCTTTTGTGTGCACACAGATTTCATTGATAGATCAGGAATTAAGTCAGAAATATACTTAAGTGTTTTATAAAAAGATTCCCCTTTTTAATGGATAAATTCATGGTTCCCGTTCTGATAATTGCACCTTCAAAAAATACAGTTTAAAAAAATACACAAGAAGAAGGGAAATAAAGTGAGGCATATCTGTGGGTGGCTTTTGTACAAAGGAAACTAAATGGGTCAGGACAGCTCATTTTGAAAACTAACAGCTAGAAGGCAGTTAGTGTGTGATTATTCATTTTATCCTTTTTTTTTTTCCCTCCAAATGCAGAAACTGTGAATCGTCCAAACAAATGATCAGACTGCAGGTTTAAAATATACAAAAAGAAGTATATTGTCATGCACTGAAAAATTAAATTTTGATAAAAATTAATCAGAACCAGAGGAGATACATTTAATAATTACTGATGGATTCAATAGTATGGTATGAATTTCTGGTTCTAGTAACAGTCAGCCTGCTGATCCCAGAGTCATGGAGAAGCAAATGTATCCACCCTCCTTTTTGATGTGACTTCTGTGTCTGGGGCAGCACAGTGAGCTAGGTGAATATAGACCATTTGGGGAATTTCAACATTTTTTAGCATTAACAATCACAGCAAGATGATCAAGCAAATAAACACTCAGTTAATGGAATACAGTTTCATGATATTTTAGCTCTGAACCAAAATCTGTGAAATATTTACTAGCTTGGGCATAACAGAGATCTTTTCACATAGAGGAGCTGGGTCATGAGTCTGTTACACCACACAGATCTGGAATATGGAGAGCCCAGATTTCAGTAGAAGTTATCAGACAACCTGGACAACCCCCAGAAGCAGAAAAGTAGAGATGAAGTCCTATGTTTTGAAGCAGGACTAAATCACAGAATTTCTACCCAGCATTATTTATGCTCTTGGAATCCATCAGCCATTCTGTGACTTCTGTGATTAGATCAGTCCTGTGCTCATTTTAAAATATTTTTTATTTGAAAGGATCAGCAACTAATAATCTGTATTACCCAAGGTTATAATTATTACAGTTTTACTGATATAAATAGAGGTTAAAGACTACAGTTCAGATTGAACAATTATGTTCAGCAGACATAACAAAACAATGCATAAGCAATCACTTCAAAATATGACATTGCTTGTGAAAGAACATCTTAGTAAGGGAAGCTGTGGCTAAAGCTCAGGCTTGCAATCCACTTGGTTTTGCAACTGGCTGGACATTAGGAAGGCTTTCATTCGTAGACCCAGCAAATGGAAAATGCTCAGTACAGTTGCATAAAATGTCTAAGTCAGGCACGTGATTGTCATTTCCTGCTCTTGCTCAGTGTTCTGGGCAACTGAAAAAATCCCAGGAATGTCAGTGCATTTTGTTTTTCAGAAATTGTTTTGAGTACCAAAGCTCTAATTCAAGATTTCCCTCTTACTCTTGGATCACCTTTTTGTTGAAAGACTGCTCCTTCTTCCAAGTTGATGGGTATACCCAAGTCTGCGTGTCAGAGTGGTGCAGAAGAAGGAAAGTGGTGCCTGTTTTTTCTAAAGAATGGGGAGCAGCAGAAGAAAACCTCCAAATCCCTGTCACAAAAGAGTTTGTCCCTCTCCACTTCCAATTCTCCTGTCTATTATGAAAAAAAAAAAAAAGTTTAGATCTGTCTCTTCCATTAACACAGTTTCTTGACACTCTGGCACTTCTTTCCTATAGATTTGCAGATCTGCTAAATCACCTTTGTGAGAGCCATGCAGAATAATAGGATACAGGTATCTACAGCATCTTGGTATCAATTCTGCTAAGCTGCTGCAGATGCAATCATCTTTTGCCTGGGTCTGAGGAAGAAAAATGACTTTTCAGACAAAAATATGATTAGTTTCCCAAACTTCCATAAAGTAACAGAGGGACTTCCCAAACCTGATACAGAAATGCTGATGATACAGTGGCATTAAATAGTTACATTATTAAAATTAAAAATTAATTAATAGGTTTTCAATGCCTACTTTTTAATTTAGGAGGATCTTCTGACTCTTTTGATATTATGTTCTTGTTTGTGCTTAGGATTTCTGGTTATAATAGTGTGCTGTAAGGTGGTTGCTCTACCAGCATAGCAACCACAGACAAGAAAAGACTTTCCTCCCCTTTACTCTTTCTGGACCCATCCTGTTGGTTCATTAGTCTTGATAATGTTTCCAAACCCTTATACAGTTATCTATTGCTATAAAAACTGCTATATCTCTTTAAAAACAGGATTGTGTTACACTAATAAGGAAATTAAAATGTTGTCACTGAAATAAATTGACAATAAGGGAGGGATTTTTTATCATTTTTGGAATTATCAACTCTCAAATTTCAGTTGTAATGTATTCAGATTTCTTTACAAGGGTACAAAGTAAACATGTCAGCCTTGCTGATGATTTAAGTCTCATCTATTCTGCTCCAGATGGCCTGTCCAGGCAAGAGGACAGATGGCATCAGACATTTAAGTGGTGGGAAGTAGAAAGAGAGCAAATTTTTTCCTGCATGTGCTTTTCCTTTCTGAATTTTCTTTTTCCTGGAAACAATTTTTGTTGCTGCAGGAGCAGTTAGGTGATAGTGAGTGTTCATTTAGTCCATTGTCTTTATAGTGGACAGATTTTAGGTCTCAGATAATTGTTGAAATGTCTGCAAAAATCTCAGTCTCTCAGATTCGTTTTTCTGTTCTCTGACAAGATTATATTTCAGTCATTAAAAGGCATGTGTGAAAGCAGAAGAAACAAACATATTGATCTCACATTATTATCTGTTTCCTTTTAAATCCTACAACCCAATCAATTTTTTCATGTCAGGAATGCAATTTTATCTGTGGCAGTGAACTCAAAGATGCTGCTTCTTCTAAAATTATCCTTTAATTCTTATTCATTAAAATTTTCAGAACTAAGGGCCTAAGGATTTCCCTTTAATGATTTCATCACCACCCCACAAAAACTAAAAAACTTAACCAAGATTTTTCTTTTTATTTTATTACAATAGATCCCAGGAAGAATTCATCTGTGATTTTTTTTCTGTTAAAAAACAATGACATCTGGATTTGTCTTCCCAATAAGCAAACTTGAAGTGCTGTGAAATTGAAAATCAAAGTTTGAATTACAACCGTCACATCTTCATGATTCAACAAAGCTTTAAATCTGTTCCTCAGACACTAATTATAGGGTAATTAGTTAATTCTTGAATGGGTAATTTAACCTTCACTGGGTTCTTTTGCTGGCCATCAGATTCTGGCCTGCAAAATGGATGTCATGGCATTGCTATAACACACATGGAGATGGGCATGGCATTGAGTTATATTTCTAAATGCTTTATGAGAGGCTGTGTAGCTGTCATTTGCTAAATCATATGCTAAGTGTTGAATTATTTTCTGAAAACATTGCGTTTTGGGACAATGCCTAGACATATGGCATTAGCTTTCCTGACAGGAAACCAGAAACCACTGTCGAGAATGTCTTGGCTGCTGTGCAGTGTCAGAGTTCCAGTAACACAAAGATCAATCAGCCTATTCAGCAGATTATAGAAGACAAACAGAAATTCACTCTTTAGCAAGGGTCAATATTTGCTGTTGCCTCAGTTTGTAAAATGATAAAATGTCATAGGGTCTGAACAGAAGGAAATAACCTTTAAAAATAAAAAGTGGGATGGAGCAAAATTAATAATCCTTATTATAGAATGTTTCCCAGGGAGAAAGAACAAAACTTGTGATAGAGACTACACATATTAGGAAGAGAAAAGGGAAAGAAAGGTATTGTGGAGCAAAATGAGGGTGGATTCTGAAATAGCACCTGTTAACATACTTCTGTATTTTCCAGCAGAGATAAAAAGAACATTTTCCTGCAAAGATAAATATGATATCCAGCTTTCAGTCTGTGGAAAGAGACTGTGTTCTTAGATTTAAATATTGCATAATAAGTACACAAACAGCAAAAATATAAAAAATAAAGCCCTTTTTTTACTGGAGAGCTGAAAACAGAAGGAGAGAAGTACCTCATTTCTCCAGGATGCTAAAGCTAAAGCTAGAAATTATTTAGTAGTGAATAATCAATATGAAACCAGCAGTCTGTCTCCATTACCTTACACCACATAGGTCAACAGGAGATAGAGAGAGAAGTATTGAAATTAAAGATTATTTTCATTCAGCTTGCATAAATGCAAATCATATGTATGTTATTTGCTTCTTCCATGAACAGGGAAATGAAGTTTCATATTTCTTCCTTTAGAATCTTGAAATATTTTAAATATCTGACTTAGAATTAATAAGTAGTCTTCAATAAATGTTTTGGGGCTTTTTCTCTCTTTGTCTTTCCACACACTGCAAAGCCCAGACAACTTATTAAAACACAAGGAATTTAATCGTATCTTCAGAGTTTAAGATTTTTACATCTGAAATTCTTACTTTTCTAATAAATGGCCAAAGAATATCAGACCCTTCTGAAAGACCAAGATAAGGATGAAAGGAGACTAAAATTGGACAAAATAACTTTTATGTGTTGGCAAAGGCTGCACATTGACTGAAGTTCATTGTAGAGCCAGTCTTATCAATAGAATGAGGATTTTCTTTCATAGCATCTTCTTCTGATCCAAGCATTTCCATTGTGTGCTTTCAGATGGCATTTGCCACCCATTCCCATACTTCAGAACCATTTCTAAAAGCATGTTTTATTTGCCACGTGTATTTGGTTGCATTTCAATCTCATGTCGCAGAGATCCTGTGAAAGAACATTGAGCTGTCAGAGGTCACAGACTCAACACACCTTTTAATAAACTACCAGGTGACTAAAGCATAAAAGACACACTTAAAGCACTCTGTGGCAGTTATTTGCAGGAAGCCTCAGTTGTTAAAGATTCAACACAAAATGTCGTTTTGATTCCACGTATTAATGATCCATTGTAACCTAGGTAACTCATTTTAATTACACTTGCTAGAATAGAAATTCCAGTCTTTAAAATTAACTAGAAAGGTGGTGTTATGAGTAATCAACCAACCAAAAAATTAACTATTAATTCCAATAACAGGCACCTGACCTAGAAGTTTGGACCATCTACTTTAGTTGTATGTCAAATATCACTTTGTAGTCTGCCCATAGGGAAAAAATACCCCAAAGAAAAATTATTAAGAGGTAATGGATACATCATCAGTTAAAATTGAAGAACTGTGTTTTTTCATATTTTATTTAACAAGATATAGGCCAGTTTTTTTTTTTCTTTAAGAATCTCAAATACATGGTTTGGATGGTTAGACTTCTTTGAAATATTGTAATTTATTAAGATGGTAGGAAAGAACATCATTTGAATTCAATTACAAAAGAATGATGCAGATTGCCTTGTAGGATGACTGAAAAATTATACTTCATCAATATTTATTAGAATCACGTTGCTAATCCTAACTCCATGAATCCTTACACAACTTTTAGAACACTTACCTTACTTGCCACCTGGCTGTCAATGCATTGAAATGTGCTTGTACATCCACCCACATGTATATTTGTTTTTAGCAAAAATCAAGTAACTGGGGACACTGAGAAATAAGCAAGTGATAAAATTCCCAAATCTACAAGTCTGGTTTTTTGTACTTCACAGTGTTAAGGAAGTAAAAGACCAATTTCTCAGGCTTATCACATTTATTACATTATTACTAAAAGGAAATTGAATTCTCATTGCAGTAGTCATTTTCATATGCAATGCAGGAAATAGAATTTGTCTTGAAGAATTTTTTGTGTAATATGAAAGACCTTATTGATGCCTTTCAGTGTCAAAAGCAAGTTAATTAAGTTCCAAATATTGTAACCTTCTTTTTCCTTTCAGAAAAGAATGATGCAATACTGTACTGTGTTTTCTCTTATCTATGTTTTGATTGTTTAAAAAAAACCTTTTCTGCACCATTCGGAGGGACGAAAATCTCCCAAAATTGTTCAGCAAAATTCTGGCATGAAGAAAACACCATTGTAAACAGCTAAAAACCAAAGGAATGTTATTTCTCCTTTATAAATAGAAAAGGCAGAGCAGATCAGAAGTATGTGAAATATAAAAATAGCCCATTCATAAATTCATTCTGCCTTTTTGTTGCTTTAAAAAAATTCTACCAACAAAGTATATGGTTTTCAATGGTGTATAATCCCCTTTTCAAATAAATGGGGCTTGCTCCTTTTCCCTGAAGTATAGATAGGAGGAAATTCCCTAAATACAGTTTATTTGGTTATCTGAGAATTTATTTCTAGATTTGATTGTTTCAAAGCAAAAATGTTCCATGCTGTGTGTGAGCTCTTTAAATGTAAGATACAAATAAATTCTTTACTTTTCAGGTAACTGTTATATTTTTCTGAAAGGTGAGACTATTTTTAATTTCTTTAAAAGTTGCTACATGCTTGAGTTTGACAAGGTTTTAGTTTATCTCAGCTTCAAAGAGGACACAGGTAAAATTTGAAATTAAAAAGTAGGTAAGGTGTATGCCCAAATGTGGGAAGTGTGTCAAAAAGCTCTTGACGTGTTCACTGGTAGATGAATTCCTGTAAAAAAATCACCTGTGGCATTGGGACTACAGATGGAGAAAAACACTGGTTCAAGTAGGTGCCACGTTTTTTTCAGACTTTTGTTGTTAAATGAAGCTGCCGAAAGGTAGTGAGGGTGCAATGCTTAACCTGAGCCCCAGCACTGCTGAAATGTGTAACACAATGAGCATAAGAGAGGAGATTTCAAAATGGCACATAAACTTTGATGGCCAAGGTAATGAACAGCAAAAACACTGGTTATTATATGAAAGTGGAATGTGCAATTAATGTTCCAGTGGCATAGAACAATTCTAGTAATTGAGAAAATCCCTCTGTGATTTTAATGCCAAACGTACTAATACATTTCTTGTCTAGGAAGTTAATCTGGTATGTTGCTTGTATGTTGTCCAAAACTTGGCTACTGGGCACTGAAAAGCTTCTGATTTAGACTGCCTGGGTTCCCCAGGTTCAAAATTTAGAGTTTTGCCTGTTTTAAAGGTGTAGAATTTGTGAGGAGCCAACAGTCCTCCAAAACAATCCATAAACTCCTTCAGGTTCAGGATCCCCAGTATTGCCCCAGGCAATGGGGTGAGTGAGTCTGTGAATAGTTCAGAAGATCACTGGAGTCATAAAGCTGATTTTCACTCAGTTTAACCAGTTATTCAGATTAACCCTGTAATGAAAATATAACACTAGCATTTCTAGCATTAGCATTTCAGCATTCTAATCATCCATGGAAACTCTAAGGAAACCCGCAATACCATTTTTCAGTCATGTGTGTTTAATTTGGCTACCCTTTCTGCAAATTCAGGAAGAACCAAAAAATTATTCTGCCTGCTTAGAAGATTGAGCATTACTTATAAAGGAACTTGTCAGCCACTAGTTCAAAACATTTTTAGGAAGGTATTGCACCTAGCAAAATGTGACACCCTGGTTTCACAAGTGGGGCATTAGGAAAATCAAGGTTTTTAAACCTGCTTGCTTGAGGGTATTTTCAAATTACTGAAACAGATGCAAAATTAGGTTCCATAAAAAGATATATTCCTACTCTTTTGTAATTTCCAAGCATAAATCAGCAAAAGGAACTGTGGAGAAGTAATAGTAACTCCCTCCAAATGAAGTGGATATATTTAACCTCTGAAGCAAAGTCCCTTTCAGCTGACTTTGGGAAGGGAGCCAGGTTCTGTTACCCTACTTGCACAGTCCTCCTCCTCTCTTCAGTCAGTAGCCAGTGAGCAATTAGGCCACACATGGAATGAAAAGTACTGCACAAGTTGATTGGTACATGGACAAACACACCCTCACATATTAGGAAGAGGAAAATCAATTCACATCAAAGACTGATCAAGACTGTAGCCTTGAAATAAAATAGAAAATTAAGTTTTTTAACTGACAAATTTTATAAGATGTACTTTAAGACAGTTACACAGTGCAAGCTCTTAAACATAATTGTATATGCCCCTCTGTTTATAGGGAAATTAAAACTTCAGCATCTCCTGAGCATGAACAGCCACTCAGGAGGAATATATCCCATAATAATCAACCCTTGATGTGTACAAGACAAAAAATTAACTTCATCTACAGATGCCTGTCTGGAACAAGAGCTGTTCCTTGGGACTATCTCTTAGAGGAGAGGAGCAGTTCACTGCAGAGAAAATTTTCTATAAAAATCAATTCCAGTTAAACAAAATGTCTGTTTTTCTGTGTTTTTCTGCATCTTTCTAGGTTTTTATGACTTCTCTTACCATCTCAACACTACTCCAACAATTAAATCAGCACAGGACACTTATTTTACTGCACTTGAGGCAGGCAGAAAAGTAACACTTTCTAGAAAAGTGGTGTGCTTTTGCAAAAGCTGTTTTTCTCCATTCAGCTACTTCACAGCCTCATCTTTTTCAAGGTTTTATATTTCTTTTGAGGAGGAGAGGGGTAGCCAGGGTTATTTTTAGAAGCACTGATTCACAGTCTTTTATGTTTCCTTATTCCCATGAGGCTGAGTGCTGGTTATTAGTGGAGTACAATGTCTGGCATACACTGCAACAACATTCAGACTTTCAGCATCACCTGAAATTACCCTGGAAATTTTCTAGAACAAAAAGACACATATTTTTAATTAGTATGTTATGGTTTCTTTTTAATGAATTAGACTCATAATTTGGAGTTTATTTTAAATAAGTATTTAGTATGTTCTTTCCTTCCAGGTTACAGATATTATAATTTGTGTCTGAAAGGACTCTCCTAATCACTTGCATAAGGGAGATCATATGAGTTAGCTTACTCAATAACCTCAATCAGTGTGAAAACAGCAGAAGAAGAGGGAAGAAAGAGGCACTGAAGCAGAACTTATTTCTTGCTCTGCAGTATTCATTAATATTTTGATTCATTTTTGTTCTCAGCCAGTCGAGTAGAATACATTTTATTTGGCTTCTTATGGCACAAACCTTTCTCTCTGAATTTACAACCTCTAGGCCAGGTTCTTTCACATTCATTTTATTCTGGAAAGCTCCATTAATTTCTATGGAATTACTACCAATTCCAAAGAAAAGAATACATCCTCCCTTTTCTCCATTAGAGCAGGGAGTGAGCTGGAGATGTGTTCCTGCTCATGCTCTGCAGGGAAACACCTTCCAGTTCCATCTGACATAGCAGGGTAGATATGAGATACCAGCAGTAGTGCAAGATGTTGCTTGCTTTACTAAAAGTACATTTCTGTTTGCCATGGAAAGTAGGAATATTACATTTAGAGCAGCTCACTCCACTTACCAAAGCAAGGGAATTTAGCCTTACCTGCATCACATCCACAGTACGCAAGGGAATCCATATTTCCCAGATGAAGTTTGCTTTTTTAGTATCTGTCACCTGGAAAAGACAGTACAAGAACTAATTCCATTACCATGTTCCATTCCATTACCATATTTAAGGAAAGCTGCCAGCTCCAGTGATTCTCTTTAAGTAGAGGGAATCTTGATTATATCTAAATGATACAACCTTTCACAAGGAGTGCTCTTAGTCATTACATGGAAACAAAACACATTCAGTTCGTAGTTGCTTTGGATCCCATTATTTTTCAGTTAAACCAATCTGACTTAAAAATCACATATGGAGAGATAAACACACTTCATAGTGACAGGTTCTACATCTGTATTTCAGTTAAGAAATGCCACAACATACCTAGACTGATTAAAAGAGGAAAAAAGAGGAGGGAAATTACACTTCTTCTTATATATTTCTTGTACCTACAGGTATAAACACACTGAGAAACCGTGAATTACAGTCACAGAAAATCTGTCCAAAACTACATTTGTGCATGGATCAAGAATTGAAAACAAGAAGAATCTTGTGAAGCAACTCAATGTGGTTCTGATTAGAGTATACCTGTAGGTAACTGAAAAATCTGCATATGCTGGCTGAAATTAATGAAGACAGATGTTTTCTAAGATTCAATTACAGTATTTTTACTTGACATGGGAACTAGAAAATCACATATTACTTTCTTCAAACTGTTTGAGATGCTGAACATAAAGTACAGCCTAGAATGTGATGCTTATTACCTTATTTCACTTTTTGTGCAAGTTTTCAAACAGCTCCCACCTGAGTTAAGGAACTGTAGAGTCGTGATTTAAGACATCTGCAGCTAAGCAGCTTGCCTGCCTGTAAAGCAGAATAGCTTTGCAGTACTGTGGTGGTATGGAGCTGATCTTGCTCTCCTGTAAAATATGAAGAATATGCAAATCTTTTTATTATATATAAGCCCAGAATATTAACAATCTTTTGCTTCAGTGCAATGTTCTTGCTAGAAACGTTTTCCATGGTCAGAGAATAAAAATTTTTCAGGTCATTCATTTCCTTTCAGCTTATTAAAAAAAAAAAAAAAATCTAGCAATGTAAGACTAAAATATACAGTAAAGCAGTGCTTGATATGAACTGTCAGAAAAATTTCCAATAAAATCCTACACTTACTCCAGACTTTGGTTAAAGGAAGTAAATACTCATAATGACTTATCTGCAGGCAATTGGGACAAACCCACTCACTCGCTTTGCTTTTTGCGGCAGTCAAAACCCCCTAATTTTAGCTTTATACACCCACACACAGTCTAGCTGATTTCAGCAAGGCACTGCAGAGAGCAGAGACCCACACAGTATGCCAGCACTAGACTGTCAACTCAGGATTTATTAACATGAACCTTCTGGATTATATTCTACTCTCTTCAGACATCAGTAACTCAGTAATTTGTATCTGTCTGAGGAAACAAACATAAGATCAAAGCTGATAAAATAGAATCTCTTCTGTTATATATCACATTTGCATGTCTTCTTGTAACTACTCTCAGAATCCTTTTTTATAAAGTATATTACCACTGTCTGTAAGTACCTGAAGGGATTCTGTAGTGAGGTGGAGGTCAGCCTCTTGTCTCAAGTAGCAAGCAATAGAGTGAATGGCCTCAAGTTGCACCAAGAAAGGTTTAGAACTAGTTATTTCTTCACTGAAAGGATGGTCAAACATCAGAACAGGTTGTCCAGGGAAGTGTTGGAGTCACCATTCCTGCAGGTATTTAAAAGATGGGTGGATGTGGCACTTGGAGACATGGTTTTGTGGTGGACTTGGCAGTGCTGGGTTGGTGGTTGGACTCAATCATTTTAGAGGTCTTTTCCAACCTAAATAATCCTGCAATTCTGTGATTAACTCCAGCACTCTTTCCAAAGAAGGGATCATGGCTGAAATAAAGAATCAGTTCTCTCTGGCTGCTGAAGACTTATCAGGTTCAGAATCTTAAAGCAAGCCTTGGTGCTGTCTGTGTTCCAAGATTCCCACACCTGCACCTCACCCTGTGCTGCTGCAACACCGTGCAGGGTTGCAGCCCCCATCAGCTCTCACCTAGCAAGGTGCAGCAGATGGGTGATGTCCCTGAGCAAGCCTGCCTCTCGGGGGAAACAGGTCAGTGCTCTGAGTCAAGGGGGAATACACACACCTGACGGATTGTAGGAAAGGTTTGGGGCCTTGGCACATTCCCAAGCATGATCTGTGTTGCAGGTGTTTCCTCATCTCATTTCGAGGCCATCATCACAGAATTGAAACTGGGTAAAAGTCAAGCTTCTTCATATGCTCTTGCTTGTACTGCAGAAAAGGGTTAGCTGAGTAACCAGAAAACTTCGTGGAATACTTCTAGACACAGTAACACAGTAACAGCAAGCACACTTTTTGTCAGTGCAGTTTCCAGACATGGTGATTGACCAGAGATTAATTCCTCAAAAGACATGATACCAATTGCACATATATCCAAGTGTAATTTTTATTTAAAACATTTCTTACTGTAAAATGGAGTGTGATACACTGTTGGGTTGGTTATCAGCATGATGCTGAGCTCACTGCAGTGAGGTGAAGGATCAGCCTGTCATGCAAATAGGTGGGTAGATGAGCAAAATCTTGTAGTGCTCTTTGCCTCAGTGTTTTCATAGTGTTACTCTACTAATTTCTTTGTGTTTATTATCCAAATGAAACCCCTACAGAAGCCAACCAGTGCATGCAAATACCCAGCTGAAAATGCATTTTAAAATTTGTGTAGACATATTGGGCTGTTGTAGAACAAACTGTTTGGTAAGCAGTGTGTAGTAAGTATTAAAAAGAGCTTTGCAAATACTCTTGATTTCATCAGTAACTGTATCATGAAGTTTTAATACCCCATGGGAAACATTTTCCATTAAGTCCAGCTTTAGGTTTGGAGAACAGAAACTTACCTAGGGTGTTCTCACTGAAATTTTAAGGGGTTTTCTGCCCACGCCTTTAACACAGAACACTATTTTGTCTCGGAAAGCCTGTCAGATCAGACCCTTACTATCTGACACTGACATTTTCTGACCTTTTCTGAGGCTGGTTCCCTTGCAAGAAATACTCACACAAAGTGAATCAAACCAAACATTAAAATACACACAATAATAATATATTCTTTCCAGGTTTCCAGTTCAAATCTCATTTTCTCTGTGCCAGCCTATTCATTTGTAAGCTCTTTGTCTCTCATACATTACAGTGTTCAGTTCTGTCAATTAGAAAATTAATAGGGGTGAAAAATTTTTGTGTGCACTGACTGTGAAGAATGCCCTCTATCTGAAGCACATATTGTCTCTCCAGCCTTGTTGTATACAAGTGTACCCTGTTATTCAATATATTTATCCTTGGTAGCCCTACATTTTACAACCTCCATAGATGGAAATTTGAGGTATAGAAATAATAGAGATTTGATCTGCCAAAGAATTTTGATATCATAATGTCCCAGCAACCCTACCAGGGTGAAAACATGATGAGAATTTAGAATCTCAATTCGCCCAATGCCTAACCCTAGAATACATAAAGTCCCTAAATAATTAATTTTGCACTATGAAGGTCAATAGATATGTAACCACATCCTGAGGATGCCCTAAATCATCCAACCCTTTCCAGTGCCAAGTAGATAGGATCTTGACACAAAATGGGGTTCAGAAATGGACTGTTTCTCCAGGGTTTTCATATGGTTGGGTTCCACAAATTGTTCCCAGATAAATTTAACCAGAAAGTTCTGGGAACAGTGAGGATATTGCTTGCTGAGCTCTTGATTGCTGAGCCACACCAGATGCAAAGCCACAGGAATTCCAGTACCAAAAGCACTGTAGCAACTGGTAATATCTCCACATCTTAAAAAAATAATGAGAGGTTGAACTTAGCACAGGACAGGAGCAACGATGCCTTATCAAAAGGCTTGGGAGATCCAGATCAGAACATATATTCACCCACTAAGAAAGATCCCAGGTAAAATCTAGATGCTATAGAGTTTACCAGTTTCAGAGCAAAGTACTAAACTTTAATTTAGTTAATTTAGTAACATCAGGCATAGCTTTATAGTCGAGTGCTTCCAAGTTTGAAGTTAGTACAACATTACCTGAAATAATGATAAACTATCTGGGGAAAACAAAACCAGTCTTCATGGTCTTCTATAACTTCAGCATATTTTCCTATGCTTTATAAATTTATCCCAAGACATTTTCATTATGAATCAGAGTACAAGTACTTTATCAATCAGAAAACAATACCTGCCTTGCATATTCTTTCCCCTGCACTGTCATGAGCACTAAAATATGTAAGGGTGACCTTTAGAATATCATGACTGACATTTGTACCTCACCACTATTTGTTTCAGTTCTTTACAGATTGAGACAGATACATGTGTAATGATTCTATGTCCATTGTATTTGCACAGTTTGCTTTGAAACACTGCAACTGGAGAGTTAACTTTCCTTGTGAAATGAAGCTTACTGTCAGAGGAAAACTCTGGCTCTGGCAGGTGTCCTATCCTATAAAGGAAAGATTCTCCTTATTTAGGAACATTGGTCTGATGTGTATTCAGAGGAAGAAAATAATCTAATGAGTGTACTCACAGTTCTCATGAAAGGAGCACAGTTCAATCTTTTTCAGGCATTTATATACTTAATGAAGTTATATACTGAATGAAAATAATAAAAATCAACAATAAGGTTAGAAATTACGTTTAGTCTCCCCTTTTACCCATAGAAATTATTTTTATCTCATTACCATTCCATTTGTCTTAAAAATTTCTATTCTTAAGAGGTTGTAGTATAAGACATGGAAAAAAAAATATTTGCATTTTGTTAGGATTGATCAAATATGTGAATATTAAATGAACATAAGATACCTTTTGAACTCTTTGCCTCTTGCACCATGCTCTGTGAGTCAGTTGCTGGACTATGTTGAATGGAAGAAGGCTGCTGATTATCATTCCAAAGGGATGCTTTTGGCTTCTGTCAAACCTTTTTCACAATGCAGGTGAACTTGCATTTCTGATCAGGAACCTATTTTAAAGGGCTTTTAACTAATTTTTCGCTGGATTTGTTCCAGATGAAATAAAAATGATTATTTTTTGAAGAATAAATTCAGATTGAAGAGTGGGATGCAATAATAATTTTAAATTCCTAGGATCTCGGAAATATTGAGCCTTTTTATTGCTTTTCCCACTTACACTAATGGCTTTAGCCCTAATTTAACTTGATTTTCTTTCAAGTTTTGCTGTGTCTGGATAGATTTACTGTTCATTATATTTATGTCTTTCATTAGGGGGCAGCAAAGAAAGAGTAAGAAGATTAAATTAATTCTTTGTTTCTATTTTTATAATTCAGCATTAGATCCTGAACTAGTCACTAGATGTCATTCTAACACACCAAATAATTTCTTTGAAATTAGGCAGTGTTCTACTACAAATGTTACCTGTCTCTTGAAATTCCATTTAAAGGTGAATGCTAACTTTATTGCAATCCCTATTCAGTGCAGCTGCAACTCTTTAATTGCTTCAATGTTCAGACCACAAAAAAAATTCTGCTGGATTGTTGGAGCTAAATTACTAATACATCAGCAATTCTTGCATTACATTGATTTGTCTTCAGAGTCTCATTATCAGCCACTGGTGAGTTCAAAATATTTCATTAATTCTATTATTTTTGAATGTTGTCTAAAGTTTATATTGAAAATTTATTATTCATTTTCATTTCATTATATCAGCTGACCCAAGAAAGAGCAATATTATGCAACTTTGGTGACCATTTTGTTGTTTGAGTGAGTAGTCAAGGAAACGATGCTCTTACACAATATTTTTTGGTGAAAATTATAATTGATCTCTTTTCAAAATATGCCTGTCAGAGGAATTATTCCTCTTTATGTCTTGCTATCATTCTGCAGTAGAGGAAGACTGTCCACTGGCAGGGGAATAATAACAAGGCATTCTGGAGCTTTAACTCACAGTCTTCACTGTGTCCTTTTGTTTTTTGATGCCTCTGATTGCTGGTATTTTTATGTGAATGTTGTGGCTAAAACATGAAACTTACTGAAAGAGCTCAATGTGTACCCAGATCCAAGACTGAAGAGAACGAAGACAGGGACAAGGTCAGCCTGTTGTTCTAATATTTTGCCTTTATTTTTGTATGTTCTTTCTCTTCCTTTCAATCCTCCTTCACTTGAAGCCCTGGTGGTATAGGATGGCTATTTTCCAGCTACATCAATTCTGAAGGTTGATTCAATGTTGAAACATTACTGTAAGCTCCTGCATGTGTCTGGATACTCTGATTTACAGATCAGGAGCTGATGTATTTGCTAAAGAAATTTCCACCTTCGGTTGTTGAGTGCCCTTTACTGTAGATTACACCTTGCTCCCCCACCCACTAAAAGAAGATGTGTGAGTTCCCAGCTCATGATGACCAAAGTCACTTACTTTAAATCAAGTAAACCTTCAATCAAGTAACTGATGAAAGAAGTTTCTATAAATCCATCTGGTTTTGATTGGGGTAACCTAGGCTGGGTTTCTAGAAGCTTTTCAGTAGAGAGGTGGGGATTAGCACAGAAAAGCAAAGAGCAGGTGAGGGTAATTAAGGCTCCATCTGCTATGGATCAAGAAGGGAACATCCACCACAGAAAATGTAAAGTTTTAAAAAAAATGCTTTTAGAGAAAACTTTAATATACAAGTATTTGTAGAATTCAATTTAATTTAGAGAAATCCAGCCTGCTACATGCACCAAAAATGAACCAAATTAAAAACAGTGAGAAATTCACACATTGGGAGATTCTTTCTTCATATTTTGTTCCTGGTCAATCTCATGACAGATTAAATCCTCCTTCTGATAATTCAGGGACTACTGTAGAGAAAAGAGTAGCAAAAACATTAATCTATGGGTAGAGTCTCATGAAAAATTGTTCCTATACAACTAATTTGTAAGGCATTACATTGCATATTGGTCTACAAGTAAATATAATTTTTACCTATTGAAGACCAATTAATTTTAAAATATATAATGAATAATACATAATAAAGGCAAAGAAGCTTATGCTTCATTAGGTTTTATTTAGCTTATTTTACTAAGTTTTATTAAGTTTCTATGGAAACTTTGGATCAATTTTTCAATTGACAATTTAGGTAGAGCTGTATATATACGCAGATACATTTTATAGCACATTGCACACCTACAGTGTGACATCTGATGACTTACATCTACCTAGAAGGTCCATTAAATTAGTTTGCTGCAGAACAATGTTTACACTGAAAGTTACTTATCATTTTCTTTAGTGGAAAACCTGTCAGCAAACTAAAAGCTTTGAATTTCTATCCAGTTCTTAGTTTGTATAACCAGTCCTTTCTGAGGTGAATTATATTGTTTAGAGGGTATTGTTGACACAAGATAAAGGAGAGGGGAGGGTCAAATACTTTTGCAGTAAGGAAAAGTGAACTAGTCTAATCATATTTTATATGGAAACTAAAGACTTGTAGTTTAATCATTATTTCTATAATAGAAATAAGCACAAATTTACCTTTGAGAGCACCTAACTGGTAGATTTGTCTCAAACCAGAGACATACAATGCAATTCATGCATGAGGCTAATTCTTCATTACAGTAATTTCTATTTAAAATGTTCTTGGACACAGAGTTCTCCCAGACTACCTGCACAGTATTGAAAGGTAATTCTAGTGATTGAAAAATGGAGTATGATATTTCCTTTTATCTTCATTTCTGTGGATTTCCTCTGGTGGATGTGGGTTAAGTGCTGCAG
This sequence comes from Parus major, assembly GCF_001522545.3. NCBI lineage: Eukaryota > Metazoa > Chordata > Aves > Passeriformes > Paridae > Parus > Parus major. The sequence continues at coordinate 107,941,608 of NC_031769.1, forward strand.
TTCCTGAAACAGCATAACAGTAATGTATAATCCTGCTGAACCTCTGGAAGATACATTCTTAATTTTTCCATCTTGATGTGGAATTCAGTCCTTCTGGAAGGAAGTGACTCCATACCTTCTGGAACAGTTCTTTGTGCAGGTCAGAGGGGGAGCTGGGGACCTTAAAACCCACATTGTAATTTCTCTTGCGTATGCTAGAAAAGAGACCGTGCCCAGTTCTGCATGAAATTGTCTGAGCTGATCCACTGAAATATTTAAGGGTTGTAACTGGAAGAGTTATAGAAATGAGATTCTGTTATATAATAGTATTTCTCATGCTGTTTGCGAAGACGACAGAAGTACAGAAAGTCTGAATGCAAACACTGCAAAGTAACATGAGTCCTTCAGATACAGTGAAAAGCTTTTATTTCCCAGCCTTTCAGTGAGGAAACATAGAGCCTTTGTCCTAACCTGGATGGCTCCTCCTAATACAGTTTGAAGTCATCCAACCTGTCTTAAATTACTCTTCAAAGTTATAGCTTCTCTTTGATATACCTTTCATAATCTTACTGAAAAAAATCCTGGGATTAAGTTATCCTCCTAGCAGCAATTACCAGGAGCTAAACAGGAATAAAAGAGATGGATTGCATATTTTCACAATGAAAGACTGTGGAATTGTTGTGTAGTTCTACATTTTTATTTGTTGCCCTTTGTCAATTTAATGTTGGCAGCAAAATCATTATGCCCTGGACACTTCAATCTCAGCAATTTATAGAATGTATGTCAGAAACACTGCATGGTGAATTTACAAAACCCATCACTATGGAGACAATAATTATTTCAAGAAATAATCATGACAGATTGTCAGAGAAAAAGCTTCATTCTTTTGTCAAAGAGGAACTCAGTATAATTCAGGGCTTGATCTGATAAATGTAGGAGCCTACAAAATGTATTTTTCTTTCCACCTACATATAGTCAAAACTAAGGCCACATATGAAATTCTGACATATACATAAGATCCTTCAACATGTTCAGATTTCTCTGATTTGAGCCATTTTACATCCCTTTTACAGACATGCTTGTGATTTAGCTGTACCCACACAGTTGTGTTGGGAAGATGCAGTATTTGTAGAAAAATAAAGATTTTTCACCAATTTAGCTCTTCTACATCTTGAAGATCAGCAAGCAGCTACACCTTGCACGTGCAATGTGCAAAGACAGTGACATTTTTTAATTGGCCAGCTAACAGAAGTCTGGGGTTTAGTCCAGCACCACCCAGTCTGAGTGCTGTAGACAGAAGTAGCATTTCTCTCCTCTCCTGGAAGACATAGCTGTGTCACCAGAGTCCTCTTACTGAGAACAGAAATTCAGGCCTTTATCATAGGCAAGAGTTTCCCATTTTGTCAATGCTACTCAGATAAAGTGAAGCTTTTGCTTTTGTGACCTGTGGTTTTAAGACTTGGGTCAGGGCCTGAGGGAGACTGTAGAGTATAACTCAGTTTTCACTGGTTTATGTTACATAAAATGTGTGTGAATGCATCTGTGTGAAAGCTTTGATAGGGCTTTTCCTCCTGCACAAGAGACACCCATTCAAGTCTCTTGAGCTACATGTTTATTTGCCAAAATTATTGTTACTTGTACTTAATGAGCACCTGAAAAGATGCCTGGTTCTAATAGCTCACCTCAAAACACCCTGTCCTGTTTGTAAATTACCTTGAGGCCCATTGTCAAAGATCATTATACACTTGTTACATTGGGGTTCACCTGAGTATCAGGAATCTGAACTAGACTAAGACTATGTCTTCATTTTATTAACTCACAGTGTTAAATGGTTGAACATGAGGAGATGGAAAAAAATGCTATCTAAGAGGAAATTGTGAGATAGCACAAAATAGTAAGGACAGGGTGGAAGTTCAGCTCATACTTTGGTTTTACCGTGAAGATTTCCTCATGAAGTTGCTTGCTTCCATTAAATTATCACCTAGACAGCTATTCATGTTTTTTTTCTTCTTTCTTTTATAAGGAACTAAACACTGCAGTTTATTCCACTCCTTTGTGTCCTCCTGGAAGTCCCTCTTATCCTCCTTCCTCCACTCCTCTCTGTTTCCTCCCTCAATTCGTGCCTCATGAAGCATGAAGAGCTTTGGGTATCCGCTGTCCCTCCACATAATTAACCTCCATCCCCCAGGCTCCATCAGGTGGATATGCCCCACTACACATACATTAGACAGTCCCTTCTTTCCCATGTGGCCTTCTGCAATTCTGTACTTTATGTGAGCTAGTTCTGGAGGGAAATCTATAGGTTCACCTGCTTTACTTCAAGTGATTGTTTGCAGCACCTCAGTTAAAGGAGGCATAGAGTAGGTACTCAGTGCCAGCTTTTTTCTTTTCACAGAATAGCAGGGAAAAGGAATGTGAACTATTCCTAATGGAGATTACTGCTCAAGGCTATGCAGACATAAAGTTAGTCAGGCTGGAATGGTTAAAAATGAGAGCAACTTTTCCAAAAATGGTAGCTTTTGGTTTGAGACAAAGGCCCAGTGTATTAAGAGGGCCCTCACATCACAACAGTAATGTGCTTAGATGGTAAGGTTTACTCCAGAAGTGTGCTGGTGCTGGCCTTCTGCCCTAGTACAAGCTATATGACAAATGGAGGAAGAACCATAGGAAAAAATACAGCACTTGTTAACTGAGCAAAGGAAACCTTGATAATTGGGGAACTGCCTTTAAAGGCAGTTATCATCCATTTTGATTTTTGTGTGTGTCAAAATGATCCCTGTCATAAAAAAAAGGAAGAACCTTCACAGTCCAGCTGCCTTCCTTTGCAAAGCACTTGTCTTCTATTTTCCTAAAGATTTGCATGTGGAACTGGCTTGAGCAGTGGCAGGAGAAAAAGGAGTGAAGCAATTTACCCAGTGGTAATCTTTAGCCATTTAAAGCCTTGAGCTGCTTTAATTCAGTACTAAATTGGCTCTGGCAACAGTCAGTCCTGTTTGTGCTCAAAGCTTAGCTTTCCAGTGCTTCAGCTGGAGGAAGGCATTTGCTCTTGGTCACCAGGTTGTGATGTGTTGTGCTGTGTTGTGCTGTGTTGTGTTTGTTGTGCTGTGTTGTGTTTGTTGTGCTGTGTTGTATTGTGTTTTGTTTGTTGTGTGTTGTGCTTTGTTGTGTTGTATTGTGCATGTTGTGTTGTTTGTTGTGTTGTGTGCTGTGCTGTGCTGTGATGTGCTGTGTTGTGCTATGTTGTGTTGTGCTGTGTTGTGCTGTGCTGTGTTGTGTTTGTTGTCTTGTGCTGTGCTGTGCTGTGTTGTGTTGTGCTGTGTTATGCAGCTGAGCAGGCTGCTCAGAAGCCCTGTGTGTACTCAGGCTGACTTGCAGCATCTCCTTCCAGACAGGACTGCAGCTACAGCATGTTGCTTCAGCTTGGTGGTGCCCACAGAGCACCAAATTGTTCAACTATGCAAGTCTAAAGTACTTTAGACTCATCTCTTGGGTTTTGCACTGAAATTGGCTCTGGGTGCCTACACAGTTTCAGCTGGAATGCTCCTCAATGCTTTTGGCAGGGAGGGGTTTTTCCCAGCTAAAAGCAATACCTGACAAAACTGAGGACAGGCTCAGCATGTCCAAAAATGTATCTGGTGCATTAAGAAAACATCCATAAAGGAAGTCTCAGCTCTCTCCCCATATCTTGTGGTGTCTTTGCATATTGAGGCAGAAACGCTGGCCAACAACCAGAGCCTGCAGCACCTGAGTGCAAAAGCAGGGCTTTAGGCACTGAGCCATTTGCCTTTTATTTTACTGAGAGTGGAAAAAAAAAAAAGTGAAAATATACATTTATTCTGCAAAGACTGATTTAAATTTTTAAAAATCCAGAAAGCTGAAAACCGAAGTCTTCGGTTCATGGATGTGTGACTCAAAATTAATTGCTAAATCTGCTATACAATAAGATCAGTTAATTAGGGCTCTCTGGTTCCTTGCATACTAGAGGACATGATCATCTGACTTTGCTGTTTGTATATTGCAATGTACTGAAAATAGAAAATAAAAGTTACACATGACAAAGTATTGATTAATTGTCTCCAAAAAACAAAAAGACAAAACAGCATTAACCAGTTATACAAATCTTTAAAAGACAAACCCATGGAAACAACATTTCCTTCTGTTATGGTTTCATTTGGAACAGCAGGCTGTGCTCCTGAATTAATTTTACAGCTGAGACACAGCTAATCCACAAATAAGCCTGTTACAGTTGGTGAGCATAACAAAAGAAATGCTTGCCAATAGGCACACATGACATCTGGAGCTTGAAGAAAAATTTAAAGGGAAAAGTATTTTTGGTAATATATTAAAACTTCAGGAGTAGGACCTCATAGAAAAATGTATCCACAAATATCCATACCTCCTATAGATTGTCACAAGGAGCACGTGCTCACGGGGCATCTGTAAATATGAGAAATGCTATTTTTAATATTCCCACTGGTATAAAATTATGTAGGAAATAGTGGAAACTCACCCTTTTCTTATTCTTTAAATTAATTTATTCTACAGAGAGGACTAAAATGTTAGACTAATTTTAATTTTAATATGCTATTACTGAAGCATATTTTCAATATATTAAATATTGAAGCACAGAAGTATTTCTATTTGAACAGGATTTTTAGTAGTACAGGTGAGAACCTAGTCCTTTTGAAGGCATTAGCCTATGTCCTATGATTTCTAAGGAGACCAGAATATTCTGAAAATTCAGGTACACTGAAAAACTTAAGGTACAGGTAAAATGTAAAGCTGATAACTGTAAAAGAAATTTACTCTGGAACCCCTACCAATATTTAATTTTCAAGAAATTTGTAAACTTCAGGAGTTCCACATGTGAAAAAGGAACAGTGGGTTCATTCACTTTGTCTCCCTAGCTGATAGAACTGATGCCAGCCAGAAGAGTAACCTCACTTCCCTTGTGTCTGGGCTTAGTACACACATGCAGTGTCAGATTTTTTAAACATCCATAGGCCAACACAAAGCCCTTAGGTGCAGAGATGAGGAAGAAATGAGAGGCGAGGGGGAAGGCAAACTAAGTCTGTCACCTATCTCCTGCATGCAATTCTCTCCTAATTAAAATGACATTCAGGCAAACACTTAAGTGCTAATTTAGGTGATGATTTTAATAGAATGATTCTCCTGCATAAACATCATATGAATAATGAAGGGCTTTAAGATGTAAATCTGTCACTTGCAGAAAGACATATAAGGTGCCTTTAAAAAGCTTGTACAAACAAAAAGTTGGTTGTATTTTCTCAAGCTAAAAAGATTTTTGTGTTCATCAAACTATAGAGGGGTACAGTTTGGTAGAAAATATTCATTCTTAGTTTATACAACTAAATTCAGTGGCTAATTATAGTCTCATTAAGACCATGTGTTCCACATCATTTGAGGAAAAATAAAAAAAGGATCCCAGTAACGTGAAATTTAATGGCAAGAAGCAAATTCCTAGTTTTAATGGGAATGCATTCCTAATAAGGGATTTAATGTGAATAAATTGATGCTTTAATGGTAATTAATTTCAGTGTGCATTGTTAAAACGTAACTGCATGCAAAGGAGCAGCTATAACTTCAAATGTACTGGCCTTTGCCCAGAGGTCTGGAAAATGCACTGCATAGCCAAAATCTTGAGACAACTGTGCAAAATATTTTGTTATCATATCAAGAGTTTAAATGCATGAATGCTATAAAAACCAGTGAAAGTGGCAGGGCTTATCCTTTTTGTATTGCTTTACCATTTTTATCCCTATAACCCACAAAAATTTTTAGTAAGTTCAAGTTTTAAAAATCCAGCCCTGAATATTTACAAAGAAGTTTGCATTTGATTTGCAGGTGATCTGCCAATACCATTTATGCAAGAAAATAATGTAATGATGCTAGCACATTTGGTCTTGGCTTAAGATATTGGCAAGTTAAATTTCAACATATTTGACTGCTTGTTACCTCTATGGGTTTCCAATAGAGGTGATCCAGCTTTTGCTTTAGCTTCTTGAGCAGCACAGGAGTACTGCAGCAGCCAGTCAATCTCTGACATCTCCAAGAAAAGGGTTTCTTCATCAAGAATGTGTTAAAAGAGGAGCTATAAAAAGTAGTGTGCCAGATTTGGAACTTCCTGATGCAAAACCTGCTGTGAGAGCTTTGCAAAAAACCCTCATATTTTTTTGTTCTAATTTCAGTTTGGGTATGATACAGTGGTTTAGGGTGACAGTATTTTCTCAGAAGAATATTAATGGTTCTCTGGGCTGCATCAATTAACTCACGATAACCACACAGCAAGAGGGTGATAATTTTGGACTAACATATGCTATTGGGACAGCTCTTCAATGTGTTCTATCTTTCAATATTTGTTCATTTCTTCCTAATGCAGAAAGTGCACAAAGGTAAAATGCTCTGAATTAATGGTTAGACTGGAGGTTGGCCAAGGGAGCAGCATTGTGTGGCCAAGCTGAGGGGATCCCATGCTGGTGACATGGTGAAGCAGGCACTGGGCTGTTTCAGAAGAGCTAATTTCTCAAAATTGATGGAAAATTTTCTCCTACACTTTTAATGGTCACATATTCAAACAATAACGTGCATGACTGTGCATCAGTACCAAAGCAGGCTGGCACCCTGCATGGTGTTTAACTCCCAAAGTAGGAGAAACTTCACAAAAAAAGAAATCCTTTGACCAAAGAAAACCTCTCATCTTTTGTGTGCAGCTCATCTTTTCATCCTCAAGCAGTTTCTGGGTTTAAAGTAGTTCTTTCCTCTGTTCTGTCATGGATGAGAAGAACAAGATCATGATTCCCTTTGTGAACACCCTGAGCTGTCTGCTCAGTATCAAGATGAAGAGCTCATCTGCACAATAGAAGCAGGCTTTTCAATCTCCTGTTAGAGACAAGTTCCCAGCATGGAAGCAGCCAAAATCATGCTCTTGGGGATAATTTTAAGATAGTCTTTGTCAGTTGATTCACAGATCCAGCCTTCAGCTATGAGAAAACACAGAGCAGTGCAGTGCAGTCCAGAGTGGATCTGTGCAGTCAGTAACTGCAAGGTACTTTTGCTGTGGTTAGATCACCCAGCAATCACATAACTAGTCCCTGAGCCCTGCCCCAGCAGACCATGAAGGATTAATATAAATTCTCCACTTTAAAAGCTAGGAAAGAAGGCATTCAACTATTTCTAATGGCCCACCATAAAACAGGGTGAACTCAGTCTGTAGGGCAGCAATCATTCAGTGCAAAGAAGCCAAAGAACAGTTTAGGATCTGTATCTGGAGACTCACATGTTTGATTTTAAAGCACATTAACGGCATCCCAGCTATGTGTTCAATATGAGGGGTCTAACAAAAGCTGGATATAATTTATAAAGGCCGAATGAGAAACCAAAAAGTTGTAACATAGCCAAAACTGTGTCCATTTCTTCAAAGCTGAAAATCACATTTTCTCAGTGTATCATTTTTACTAGCCTTCTATTGAAGGACCTCACATGTACCTTTACTAAACTGAAGAAGTCAGCACTGTTATTTAAAAAAGATAAAATATATTTGATGCATCATACCAGCAGGGGTTTTTTGAGATTTTATTTCTGCAGAAATACTGCTTTTCAGGTAGGAGGTGCCATTGATAAACATCTCACTGAGTCCCGGCTATAATATTTTCTTAAAAAACCTTTATGATGTTATCTGAAATCTGCTTCAAGATATTTGAATCCACGCATGCACAGTAGTTTATTTCCAAATTTTAGAATATTATAGAGAGATCTATTCAATTCAATTATTTTGACCATTGGAAAATCCTGGATCTGAAAAGAAAAATACTGGTCTTTAGATGGATTTTTTCGTATTTTCATGCACTAAACTAGAACAATCTTCTCTGCTCAGTGCCACAGGAGCCTCTATGTTATTGGTAAATAAAAATTAAATTTCTGGTTAACTTAACAAACAGTGTCATTGGTGGAAACTCAGAGTAACAAATATATATACATATTAATCATACATCTCTCTTTTCATAATCTACAAAGGACAGCTGTTACAGAGCACACATAGTATCTAAATGCCTCATCATAAAAAAAATATTGACTCATCCAACTTCATTGAAACTTTGATTCTTGTTCCTTCAGTTTCTTTAGCTGCACAAAGTAGAACAATTTTGCTATTCTCATTTGCTGATGATCTCTTTTTCAGAGGTAAGGTGTCCTGCCTTATTTTGCTATCTTAGCAAATTGTGATGCTTTCAGAAATATTTCTGATAATTATTCAAACACACTGAAAAAAACCACAAATTCCATTATCAGCACATAGCTAAGAAAAAATCTCATTTATAGTGTTAGCCAGGTAATTGACATATATGTCAGTAGACATTGACATGCACCTTACAATGTCTCATCTTTAAACAGCAGATTGAAGCACTCTATTAAAACAGTTGGTTTGTGTCACCAAAAGGAGCATTAAAACCTCCTGGTCATCTGAGGCACACAAGTATAGCAGAATGCTTCAAATTACCCCTCAAGAAATTGAAAGAAAATTTGGAGACTAGGTAAAACCTTGGGAGAAGAGCATTGCATGAAGTATTACACACTGTAATACTCTATTAAATTAATAGACCTTCTTGTGGTTTTCAGCTAATTCCATGAAAATATGCTTTAAGACATAAAAAAGCATAAATAATTAATATGAAATAATACACAATAATCATTAAATAGTAGGTGCCTCTTCCTTTTTGTGGCTGACATCTTCTCCAAACAACTCTCAGTTTGCACAAGCAGGCTTCAGTCTCAAGGACATCTCTGTCTTTTCTTACTTTCTAAGTGAAGTGTTTGAGCTGCTGCTTGTCAAGAGTGGAAAACATTGCTAGAGGTCATAGAGTTTCTCCCTTGAGGATGTCAAGTGCCTCTGTTTCTCTTGAAGTTTCTCAAAAGGAGAGTCTTCTACCCAGGCAAGCTGCTTCCTGAATGTGCAGAGTGACAACCTATCCCAGACTCAGCTTCAGAGGGCAGAAAATCTGTAGGAACTCAGAAATCTTTCTCCTTCATAGAAAAGTATTTAGGCTTCCAACACTGTTCACTACAGAAACTCCTTTCACAATTTCAGAGCACAGAGCAGACATGAACTTCTCTGCTTATCCCTATTACAAGTAAAATACATCACAGTAACCAAACCTTCTATTTATAGTAATAAAGTTCAATTGCATGCAAAGACTGGGGGGGGAAACAGAATGAAGGCTTTGTTCATCTGGTGCTGCAAGAGTGGATTTTGACATTTTTCTTTGAAGAAATTCCTAAACCAAGTTTCAGATGAAGACAATAAGTACATATATTGTGCATTTCTGAGTCAAAACTAAGTAGCACATTCTTTTCAGCAAAGTAATTGTAGGATTATGAGTATCTCCAAAACTATAGATTTAAAGACAGAATTCTGTTTACTATTCATTATGTTAATCCTTCAGTTTTCTTTATTGAAGTTCATATTCTGAATCTTATGCCTTTTTGTATTATTTGGGAGTTCACTGTAGGAGGAAAAAGTCAATCCATTAAAGTCATTTGCATATCAGAATAGTTGACTGAGCACAAGACTCAAACACTGAATTTTAAACTAGAGGAAAATAAAATATACCAGCAGGTACTGAGCTAAATCCAAGTTTAGCTTTGGCCACCACTGAGAAATATTTACCATAAACAAATGTATGATCATTTGCCTGCAATAAATTTAATTTCCTACTACTTGGAGCATGGCAAGTATTCCTGAGCAAGAGATTATTTTCATTTCAGAGTTTTGTATTTTGTTTTGTTTAGGATTATTACAGAGTTTATAATTTACTTCTATGTCTCATCACCAGTTGAAAGTAAACTGTGTAGAAGCTCTAGGTACAAAAAAAGATTTAGGATCCGCATTTCATTTTTTGTTCAACCACAGTATCAATGCCTGCATAGACGCCCTCAAGGGGGATCATTCTAAGGTTTCCTTGTTTTAAATTATCTTGTGGTTGTGCATCACATTAGCTTAATTAATTTAAGTGCCAGTAAGTCAAACAGCTGTAACGGGTAATTATGCAATTACACATAATTACTTCACTGAGATGAGTTATAATGTGAGCATTCTTATTAAGCCTGAAAGTCAGGAGGAAAACAGTGTATACAAGCATTGTTCTCACAATAGCCAGCCATAAGTTGTCTCCACATTCACTGTCAATAACATGGTGCTTAGGCCAGGAGTTACATCTGAGTTGCATTGCAGAGCTTACCCTTTGGCAAGGAAGTAGATCCACATGGATTCTTGATTCATTAACGAGTTACAGCCCTACAAGGAGGCAGAGACAAGAAAACAAGTATTTTTTTCATGATCCCAGGTCCTGAAAAGCTCTGAGGAATTTTAAGAGTTATGGTAGTAATTTCAGCTCTGGAGAACTGCGACCTGCACTTCATGGATAAGAGGATATTTACAAGGATCTTTTTCCCATTCATTTTTTCCTACTCTGACATGAAAATTGAAAAAAAAAAAAAGGAATTATTTCTCTGGCACTTTTCCTAGAAGATGGTCATTCTTGAGCTAGACAGAGTCAAAATGAAAAGAACAAACATAATCTCCATTTTGGTGCCATTTTTGTTGAAAAAATGGAAAGTGTAAAGCATTTATACCACCTTCTGTCAATGGAAATTCAATTAAGACTATGAGTCAAATACTGCTGAATTCAAGTATTTCTCATGTGTTTAAGTGTTTTGGGACTGGTTTCTACACATCCCATAAACCATTGTGGACTAACGAGAAACAAGTAAAAAAAAAATCTCAGCATGTTAAGAAAACACATTGCATAAAACTCTGCCATGGAACTGCTGATATGAAAGATTTCTTGAAGTGTTTACTGTTCTTGTCATTTTAATAAGGAACCTAGGGTTGTCCTTCCTAAATAAGTCCAGTGACTCATTTAGGAAAATCAAAACCTCTCCCTGAATGGGAGACACAAAAGGTGGTTTGCAACCAAGTAAATTCTTTGAAGCATGAATTTATCACAGAAGGTCATTTTATAGGGTAACAGATTTCAAATGAAGAAAAGGAAATTATTTTTTCCTACAGGTTTCCCTACTACAACCTGTTTCTTCAGCTGGTGCAGTGTCCCAGAGGGACTGGACAAATTCAGGGAAGATGAGTCTATCAAGAGCTGTGAAAGTTTGATATAAACCTCTGTCTTAGGAAGTGCTTTAGAGACAGAGAAACAGACTGGAAAAGCAGAAATATATGTAGATAGACAGATAAACAGGTAGATATAGATAGACAGATATAGAGATATACAGATATGCCTTGCCATGTTTTGTTTTCAAAATATCTTCTCCTGAATACTGTCAATAGCATAGTACTTAGGTCAGGAGTTGTATCTGAGTTGCATTGAAGAACTTACCCTTTGGCAAGGGAGTAGAGTGTGACTCCCTGCAGTCCTGGTGCTTTTTGCCTCATTTAAGTTCTCTATTTTTTTCTCTTTTTCTCTAGCTAATTCTCAGATCACAGTGCAATCTGAAAAGGGGAGGCTGAGAGAGAGGGCATGCACGACAGCAGGCAAGTGATGGCTGAAGTGGAGTTAGAAGTGTCTTCCTGCTCTGACTTGATGTCAATCTCTTGATGGGCATCTCGAGTGTGAAGAGTGTATTTGAGATCTCCACAAGCTTTACATATTGCTAAAGTCTTTTCATGTGTGGTTACTTCCTCTGCTCCCAAGCCAGAGCAGGAGGCCAGGATGTGTACATTGGTACACTGGAAGAGTGGGCTGAGCTCTGCAATAAACTGTGCTATGACACTACCTTGAGGCTGAGGAACCAGAGGGCTGGACACGATTCTGTCAGCTCAGGTTATAGGTGACAACCAAAGACAGATTATTTTTCATTCAGTGGAAATTCTGTACCATGACAGGAGGGTCAAGAACACTTTTCCTCACAGATTTGTTTTCCTGAGGATTGCAGTGGAATATGCAGAATATTTTGAATTCATATTGTAACAACCAACAAGAAGTTGCCATTACAAAACAATCCCTACATTAAATCCTGCTGTGCTGGAAAATGTATTTTTACATAGGAATCAGTTTGTCAGAAGGAGACAGAGGGACAGATGTGTAGGATATGCCCCCTTCCCACTGAACTCTTGAGACTGGGATATCTGAGGAAATAGAGCCCAAACTCCTTCCAAACAGAACCAGTTTCAAACTAACCAGTTGTGGCCAGGTGGTGAGCTCACACCTCATCCAGTTCAGCATTGAATGTTTCCAAGGGCAGAGATTTCAGGGACCTTCTGCTCAATATGTTTCAATGTTGAGCCTCTTTCACAGTGAGTAATTTTCTTCCTTATGTCCACCAGAAATTACTCGTTCCTTGCTAATGTGTGCTCATTGATCTTTGTCCTCTCATTGTATACTTTCAAGAAGAGCCTGTCTTCACTAGATCAGTGATGGCTGTCCTCCTTAACCTTCATTTGTCCAGGATGAGCAACCTTGTGGTGATAGCATAGCACACAGCACATCTAGAAATTATAAACCTTGCCTGGAGTTAGCAGCTCAGTACCAGGGTGTCACAAGCACTGGCATTACAGCTTAGAGCTGCTTGTGGTGCAGTCTGCAGGCAGAGCAGGTTTGCACCAGCCTGCAGACTCTGAGGTCAGCAAAGCTGTAAGGATGCTACTGAGTTTCTCCTGAGTATTTAATCTGGTGGCAGTCACTAGAACAGAGCACAGTAATAACTAGCTTTGTCTGCTGAGCAGCATTAGCAGGGAGTTAGAGTCTAAGCTGCTGGAACTGAGCCCAGACACTCAACTCCAGGAACACAGCTTCAGTTTAAAAGGATCTACCATGAATCCCCATAACACCAGAGAGAACAAAGAATCCATTATTATTACAAATCTGTGTTCCTGTGGCAGTTGGATCCCACCCATCCTAGGTGAAGACCTAGCAAGCACAGGAACAAAAGGTTCATCCCTTGTCAAACACCTTGCAAATACTGTATATTCTAAAAGATACTGCTGTAACTGAGAACAAAAAATAAGATTTCAAATTCCTTGAAAAGAAAGGTCAATACATTATAAAATATTGAAACAGATGTGCCAAGAGTACTTTGACAGCATTGCAAAACAAGTTATGATTACCAAAGAGATTAGTTAGGTATTGTTATTGCTAATGAAAAAGGTTACCACTGCTGCAGGACAAAGCTGAAAGCATCCCGCCTGGCTTGTAATTGTTTCTAACACAACAATTAGGCAGAATATGTAATTCATCACTTTTTATTTCATGACAGACTAATTAGATTCTGTCTAATCTTGAAACTTCAGTAGCAACAAATTGTGTCTCTTGATTTTTCTATCATGTCTTTAATCATATCTCTACTGGAGGATTTTCTTGGTATTAGAGGTGTTAGGTATGATTCTGATCAGATTTTATGTCCAATTACGTAGCTCGGTGGAAATACTTCCCTGCTGTGCTCTGGTATTCTTGATAGAGTTCTGGGAACTTGAGACTTTCTAGTTTTCTAAAACTTTTGTCATATTCAAGGTTCTGTCCTATTAAATTCTGAGGAATGGAGATAGGAAGATGTACTAGACTGTTGGCTTTTGTAGCTAACATTTTCCATGAAACTGTGGATGAGAGCATGCACTGGTATGGAAAAAAAACCCACTGTTTTTTCTGATCTGAATTTCATGTAGTAAAATGAAGTAGGGAAGCACAGTTTCTTTACCTCTTTCTGAATCACTCACTATGTGTATGCCTGATGAATGTGTCAGGCAGTTCTCTGCCCAAGATAGCACTGCACCTCTCAGAGGAAAATCTTACAAGATTTTCTGTTGGTCAAGTATGGGCCAGGAGGAGCTCTGTGTAACTAGAGTAGCAACACTGGGGCATTCTGACAGGACTAACTTGACTTGCCTGAAATGTGCTTTTGTGCAGATTAACACTTTTAGTTGGCAGGAAAGCACTATTCGGTCATTCCGTGAGCTTTAGCTGAAACAAAGACTGCAGTTTTGTCTCTGCAAGTTTAAAGAGAGCATCTCAGCCTTCCATCTCTGCCAGCTTCCACTTGATTGATGGTGGGATAGACTATTTCAGGAAGAGTGACAGCCTAGGAAGTCATTACATGCATGGGTGCTTGCTCTAGGAGTTTGGTTGGAGGCTTAGTCACAGTGTGTTAATTCTGGCAGGCACGATTATTAACACCAACACATATTAAGAATTGGCTTCCTAGTTTAATACAGTGACAAAACCATGAAGCAGCTGTGTCACACATAGTGGCTGCACACAGATATAAATTACTTCACATACTCTTTAACTGCAGAGCATCAAAATCAGCATCACATGAAAGGTACTTTATGTGAAGTATTATGCAAGTAATACACATAATGCAAGTATATACAACAAATAAAGCAACACCTCCATCCTGTGTACCTTCTTTCATCCTTTCCCTTCTCCTCCCTGATGTTCAGAATCAGTAAATTCATTTCACTTTAAAGATTCTGGAATTAAAATCTTCTGACTTGATATTTCAAATGTAAATGCATAGAAAAATAGTGAATACAAGCCCAAGAGAAAAGCATTTCCATCATGCTTTCAGGTGTCTGAACACCCATACGCATTCTCTTTCTCAGAAATATATCTATGCATGCATGCAGAACATCTTATCTTTTGCAGTTCTAGGGTTTCTATATTATTTTCCTAATTTTTTTATTATTATTACACTATTGCACCTGGGCTGGGCTCAGGGTTCCACTGCTCAGATTTCTTTGAGAAAACATCACTTTGTAAAGCTGGCATGCAGGTTTCCATCCTCCTTCCATCCTCAGCAGAACAGAGCATGCAGTAGTCAGCTGGAGTTCCCTGCTGACTGCTCACACCTCAAGCTTCAGGCAGATGAACCATGCCTGCAGAGATGTAATTTTCTCATGTTCACTGCCCCAGAATTGTAAACAGGAGTGCCTTTCTTAAATGGTTTTTTTCTCTTCCTGACAATGCTGTCTGCAAAAGTAGCGTCATTTGAATGTAAAACTAGACGGAAATAAATACTTGGGAGATAATACAACTACAGTTGCCTAAACATTCCCCAGGCAAAGTAGCCAGATTGGGTCAAAATTTAGTAATTACTAAGAGATGCAGCCAGATATTTAAGACAAAAGGACATTACATATTTCTTCTGCTGAGACAGAAAGAGTGTTCACCATAATCACTGTCTTCTTTCCTCCTGGAACAGATTTCAGAGCACCGTCCCCACACTTTAACCAAAATTTCCTCCAGATAGGAAGAGCACCACAGTGAAACCTGACAGCATTCATTGCATCAGAACCTGTATTGCAGGTCTTGCAACTAGTACTACAAGGAAAATACCTTATTGTCCCACTTTTTTGATGCAGTTATCCAAAAGACTGACTAAGACACTGGATTCCTGTTTGGTGAAAGAACATCCCCACCCTGTTTCAGATATCAACACCTCACAAAAATGCCAGCAATCCTCCCTCTCCTTGCTCATTTCCTGCAGCCTAGAGAAGCCTCCAAGAACCTCAGAGAGATTGGTGTTATAACAGTTGATGTCCCTGCCTCAAGAAGCAAACCTCAGACTTAAATCTTTATTAATTTGTTGATCTGCTCAAAATGTGTTACTGTGTTTATAAGACACTGGGGAAATCAGTCCTAATTACTCCATTTTGCAAATATGGACAGTTTCTTCTATACTACTATGGAATCATATTCCAGAGTCTCTGTGAAGCCTTGTACTTGATTAGAGACCGATGTCTCCCAAGAAATTCCCCAGCAGGCTCTGTCCTAAAAAGTATTTTGAATATTTTTGAGTAATTTGAAATTTTAAAGAGAACAATAAATGTTTGTCTTCAGTGTGAATGACAGACAACATTGACAAGGTATGAAGGGAGAGGAGTGTTTTGCTATAACTCTGAGAACTCAGTGCCCCTCTGTGTGACACACAGCATGATAAAAACCACCACAGGCAGTAAAATCAGAGTATGTCCCTTGCTCCCAGGCACGTGTACTCCATCACAACACTTGCTTGTGAATGTATAACTTCCTGCAGGCTTGTCCTTGTGTTTAGGTAGATTTTAAAGTTTTTAATGAACTAGCTTTGACTAGATTTGATCTTAGGCTCAGGCTTAAGACTGTAGTCCAACTTTTATGCTACTACTATCCCCTAAAGAATGTTTAAATTGAAGCAAATTTAGTAGACTTTATATGGCAAAATGCTGAGAAGTGGAAAAGCTGTAAAAATACAGCTGACAGAAGTAATTTGACCTGATTTACAAATAGACACTTGTTGACATTAAGGGAAGGGGTCTGTTATTTCAAATCAGGAATATATTTATTCTGGGGCAAAAAATAGCAGCCCAGACATCAAAGAATCATGGGAAAGACAGTCTGGAAAGTTGCTACCTTAAACCTAATAAGAAAAAGAAAGAAAATTTGTGAGAAAATGGTAAAGACTGAAATAATTGAGTGCCTCTGGTCATGCACAGTTTAGTCACATAATGGAATAATCACATGTTAAAACTGGAAAGTGCCACTCATTAAAGCAAAAGTGAGTTTGTGCAAGCTTGACAAATATTCCACATGTATACTCAGGGTTTTATTTTATACCTGAGCTAACATGCAGAGCCTGTTATGCAGAATAAATCTTGAGGGGTGGTTTAGTGGGGTGTTTTTTGATCTCTTAGAGAATCTGATGAAAAAAGAGACGAAGGAAAAAAAAAACAAAAGAAAAATAATCTTCCATAGAAAACACCACCATCCTTTTTTATCTATTAGCTAAACCAGAAGAAATGGAGCTTCGAAAATGTTACTGTGTCAAACTGACCTTGCTGTGACCCTTCACACTCATAAAAATTCTGAGGTGAAAGGTAAGGGGAAGAGAGTTGGTTGTGCTTTTCTTGTCTTTTTCAGCTTGCTATAAATAAAATAAAATCCTTTATAGCCAATCTTCCAGGTCTTGCTGGAATCTTCCAGCTCACTTGCAAGCACTCTGATTAGTTAGGAAAGATTCAGGCAAAGAGCTGCCTTTTTTCCTCAAATGTATTTCTTTTAAGTCACTCAACCTCACTTTAGGAGAGTTTGTTGACAGCTTAGTAAAATTTCTTTTCTCATAAAATAAACAGCCTTAAATCAGCCTAGACAACTCCTTTGCTCTTCAGCACTCAGATGTTTTGGCTTTATTAATCCATGGGCAGCACACATAAAAGAAGGTCTGCCTTGCTCCATAGAATTTACTCTCTCCTATTTCCTTACACCAGGCACTGTGGTAGACCATGCTGCTCTTCTCACATTAAAAGTTCTGGTATGGAAACAGGACCCACCCACATATCTTTTAAAAATTCTCTAAAAATTTGCACGAGACACAGTAAAGGAAAAGAATGCACCCATATTTAGTTTGATAACTCTCTTGCCCATGAAAAGCTTGTTTTTCCATCTATTTATAGAATTTTAGAAGTATCTGTGTATTGTGTCTGCTTACTATGCTTCCAGTACAGTCTGACTCCTAGAACTTCTCACTCCTGGAAAAGTGTGATGGAGCTTTAAGATTAACTGATTATTCACTTCAGATTGTACATCAGATTTCTCAGACAAAGGCAGAGCACAACAAATCAAATGGAGATGAGATTTTCTATGTTCTTTGGCAGTTGCCACTGTTTTGAAGAATTACAATTAGATATTCCACTGTATATTTCTTAAATCAAATACTTTAAGGAATAATACCAACTTTTTTTAACTTCAAGGTTAAAAGTCAGTCAGGTTACCAGCAAAAAATGTGTTTTCCAGTCATCTATCATACTTTACCTCCTTTCCAGACAATGTACTTGGCAGGGTAATGAACTGCTGAAGCTGGAAGCTTTCAGATCTCTTTTTTCCAGGTAAACCAACCAATGAACTGCCTTGGACCTGAAGCCATCATAATTTTCTAGTCCCCAACTCCAGGAAAAATGAGCAATTTTATTTCACTGAGAATTAGTTATTGGGAATGCATTCTGAAAAACCAGCATGAAGGGTGATGAATATCCCACTTGCACCATGTCTCCTTTTCATCTCCACTATGAATATCTGGTCTTGAATAAGCCATCAGCAGGCCTGTGCATTGGGTTTGCATGGACATGCTTTAGTAGTGAGGGGAGCTACAGGAGTGGATTCTGTGAGACACAGCTAGAAGCTTTTTCCTTTTCCAATGTCAGTGCCAATTGGCTCCAAAACCAACCCACTGCTGGAAAAAACTGAGCCCACCAGCAGTGGTGGTAGCAGGTAGATGATGTCTCCTAGGAGATAGCAGAGTTAAGAAGAGGAGGAAAAAAACTGTGCAATTTCAGCTGGAGAAAAGATTGAGAGCATGTGAGAAGAGCAACTCTGCAGACACCAAGGTCAGTGCAGAACAGACAGGAGATGCTCCAGGCACCGGAGCTGAGATTCCCCTGTAGCCTGTGGTGCAGCCCATGGTGAGGCAGCTGTGCCCCTGCAGCCCATGGAGCATCACAGGGATGCAGAGATCCAGCTGCAGCCCATGGAGCATCACAGGGATGCAGAGAT